>NC_069501.1:148028685-148261185 GCF_027579735.1 Bombina bombina | reverse complement strand
AAACCCTCAACTATAATGAGGTATAAAAACAGCATTTGGAGTCAGCCCTCTAGGGTTAAAATATGCTGGTAATTACGCAGTCTGAGTTTTTATGTACTTGAGGAAAGGTATGGAAACAGTTTACAGAGTTCTCCAAAAAAACGTTCATGTATATATCAGAAAGTCAATAATGCAAAAAGGGTGCAAACATATCCCATACGCATTTCCAGTCCTTCTTCCTCAGAGGATATTCCAATTGATGGCCTAAGGCCGTATTAAAAAGCGTTGGCAGTTGCGCTCCCATCTGGTTAAAGCAGACCTCTATTGGTGGAGGCACTGGAGGAATGTCACATGATGAGGACGCTTGTAGTGACGTAGTTAGAATGATGAGCGGTCACATGAGTGGGTCTTTACTAATCATGAGCCTGCTTTTTTTAGGTTGCTATAGCAATCTCAGTAGGAGTAATAAGATACAATTCCTTATTCTTATGTACTTTACAAATTGAGGATATTAGTAACAATTTAAAAAGCAAATTACTATATACATATGTACAATAAAAGTATATAGAACAATGTCCATCAAAACATAATTACATGTGCCGGCCATGCCGATAATTACATTAGTAATATAAGTATAAGTATATAAATATGAAGAAAGAGAAAAGCAAAAGGCAGCACTCCGGGGAATTTTTTTTTTTTTAAATTCCAAAATTTTATTGTTGATCCCTTTTAAAATAACACACATACAGGACAAGCAGGACAATCATAAAAAAAAATCTAAAGGTACTTGGTGAGACGTATTTATTAGTAAAAAGAAATAGAAGTGACACACTTTCACTTAGATCTGTATATATTCATAGAGAGATATAGGTGTCTAACAGCCTAAACTCAAGTGATACCGGTCTAAGTTACCGGTTTCATATATGGGAAAATGAGAGGCAGTAACTGTAGAATAATGAGAAGCAAAAACAGTTCTTATTCTGGCACTTTATTTTCTTTATTTCCAATTCTGGCCAGAATGTCACTCCCCCCCCCCCCCTCATTACAGCATCATGCGCCACCTACAGGCTACTTACATAACACATTTTACAGGACTCATAGAAACTTCAAACAGAAAACAATTATGTGGTGTATAAATTTCCAGTCCATCACACTCTCTCCTCCTTCTTTTTGATGACTCCTGACATCAATACTCAGTCAGTCTATCGTCTTTTAGTCAGTCATCTAACAAGTCCAGATAGGTATTGGTTACCACAAAGGAACTGCATTAACTTCCTGGTAAATCATTTGCCTGCCTGGGATTATGTAAATTTGCCCTGTGTTAATCTGACAGTGTGGCCTATTTATTAATGTGCGAGTGGACATGATCCGATATTACGGATCATGCCCGCTGCACATCGATAAATGCAGACAGCATACGCTCTCAGCATTTATCATTGCACCAGCAGTTCTGGTAAACTGCTGGTGCAATGCCGCCCCCTGCAAGGCTGCTAGCAGGGGGTGTCAATAAACCTGATCGTATTCGATCGGATTGATTTCTGACGATTTCTGTCCACCGCCTCAGAGCAGGCGGACAGGTTATGGAGCAGCGGTCTTTAGACCACTGCTTCATAACTTCTGTTCCCGGTGAGCTCACTGGAAACATGGGGCATCAAGCTCCATACTGAGCTTGATAAATATGCTCCTTTGTCTGTAAGTTGGCTGACCTAATGTGTCATACGTCAAAATTTTGTTGGGCTTTGCATGTCTGTTTTATCTTCTCACAGAATCTGGTTCTTCTCCATCACTGTTCTCCAGTTGCATTTCTTGTCTTACAGGTAATTCTTGACTTGGCAGAGGCAATTCTTCTGGTTCTAGCCTAACCATTTCCTGTCCCTGAATCTGGTAGCCAGTCTCTGTCATGTCTTCCTGTTCATGTACTGGTTCTAATGTTGTTGTTGTTGTAGGATTGAACTCTTTTGCAGAAGGTCTTAATGGAGGTACTGTATATGTTCAGTTTGAGACTTTTGTTGAGGTGCAGGATGGTAAGGGTTTACTGTAGTCGCTGGTAGGTAATGATAGTACCATTCTTCCTCATCCAAGCATTCCTCCTCCTGGTCCATATCCGTCTCTTTGTGTCTTTTCTCTTACCCACTTGTCTTTTTTTCACTGGCTTCAACAGGTAAGTCATTTACTGGTAGTAAAAGATTTCTGTGCAATACTCGAATAGTCCTTTTACCATTCTCAGAATAGATATTGTACACAGGCCCATCTTTAACCCTTTCCACCACTCTGATTTTTCCCAGTATGGACGAAGCTTACCCGGACCGCCTCTCTCAGAGAGATTTCGTACTAACTCCCGATCACCAGGTTGAAGAGGTATTTTTTTCACCTTCCTATTGCAATACTTCTTTCCTTTAGCAGATGAATTTTGCTATTTTTTTGATGCAATTTTGTAAACTTCTTGCCTTCTGGATGCCCACTTCTGAGAAAACGTCAGGTAACTTTGTGTATCATTTTCTGATTTTAGGTTAAGCATCAGATCAATTGGCAATTGGGGAGATCTTCCATACAGTAGAAAGAATGGTGAGTACACAGTGGCTTCATGTCTGGTACAATTATACACATGAACCAGATGTGGAAGATGTTCTTTCCAGTCAGACTTTTTATCTTCCTCCAGAGTGCAAAGCATCTGCAACAAGGTACTGTTCAGTCTTTCAACTGGATTACCCTGTGGGTGGTAAGGGGTAGTTCTTGAATGAGAAATCCCTGTCAATTGTTGCAGTGTCTGGAACAGATTATTCTCGAATTCTCATCCTTGATTGTGATGTAGTTTCTCCGGATATCCAAAACCTTATATGAAATCCTGAAAGATCTTCTCTGCCGTGATTTTCCCTGATTTATTTTTTGTTGGGTACGTTTTTACAAAGCGTGTGAAATGATCTACAAGGGAGAGTAGATATTCGTACCCTCCTTTGCTTTGCTTTGATTCGTACCCTCCCACCTTTGCAGTCCCCACCTCCTGTTTCTCACCCTCCTACCCATTTAGATTGTAAGTTCCCAAGGGAACAGGGCTCCCAATTCCTCCTGTATTTGTTTGTTAAATTTTGTCTGGTGTCTCATATTGTACTGTCCTTTTATCTTTGTTACCTATGAACAGCGCTGCGGAATCTGTTGGCGCTTTATAAATAAAGAATAATAATAATAAAGTGAAGATAATCGATGGACACTAACTCAAAGGGTGAACTTGTGGTGATTGAACCCATAGGTGCTCTTTCAGGAATGTTTGGACACTTTTGTGTGATACAGTTGCACTTCATGAGCACATATTTGTCAATTTCCTTCTGCATAAATGGCCAGTAAAATCGGTCATGTGCTAAATGGGTTATCTTGTCAGTAATAATGGGACCCATGTTATCATGAAGATTTTTCAAAACTAATAACTTCAACTTTTCTGGTAGGACTAGTTGTTGCCTATTCCCTGTGTGCCGGTACAGAATTCCTTCTTCAACTATTAGCTTGTTTCACTCAAGTATCAGATGCCTGGTTTCTCTGGTCATGCTTTTTTTTCCTTGTTGTTTGGGGTTCAGTTGCTTCTCTTACATTTGACAACTTTTTTAATACTGATATCATCTTGTTGTAAAGCTCTTACATCCTTCTTAGTCATTGGGGATACAATCTGCCCTCTCATCATTTCTTTTTCCACCTCCCTTGCTGAACAGAAAGTCAGTGAAGCCACCCATGATACCTTCACATAGCTGACACAAGCTCAGATGGCACAGTCTCAATGTAATCTCTCAGGTGGTCTGTGAGCTTCACATGATATTGTGAAAGTGTATCTGCATCTGAATTCTGTTTACCTGGCCTGTATTTTATATCAAAGTTGAAATCCGCCAACTCGCCTACCAGCGATGACACACAGCATTTAATCTGGCAGTACTCAAGACATATGTCATTGGATTTTTGCCTGTGTACACCGAAAATGTTGGAGCATAGTACAGGTAATCTCTGAATTTTACACTGATTGCCCACTTGAGAGCTAAAAAATCAAGAATGTAGGTGGTAGTTGCTCTCTGTTTGAGAGCCAAATCCAATAACACAAAGTTTTCCTCCTTGTTGTTGATAAAGTACAACACCTAGGCCTTCATTGGACACATTGGGGTGCAACACAAAGGGTAAGTCAAAATCAGGGTATGCCAGGATCGGTGGATTGGTAATGTGACGGATTCCGGCTACCCGACTGGGTAGCTCTGCCAATGGATCCTCTCAATGTCTGGAACCTGTGTGCTGTACTTATGTACAGCAGAGAAAGTGATTCTAGCAGAGCCCACCCAAATAACTAGACAGACTAGCATTCAGGTGAAAACATGAAGTACATTTTATTGGGAAAACATGCAACATTTTTACTCATACTTATCTTGATAAGAACATATCTCGTCTCTTTTCCAGGAGTTGCCGGACTTGCTTTCTCTGTTCATTCCCTAACCTCTCGTCTAGGGTTATGTCGGCCACTTCTTGGGGGGAGTTGATGGGTTCGGGAATCTCTGAGAGGAGAAAGGGACCGGTGCCCAAACATCAGCTGTAAATCTTGCATGGTGTGCTAGAAAGTAGGGAAAACAGGGGACCATACTAAAGCCCCCCTACACCCTCTGCCTATTATCAATGAACCCTTTAGCAGGGTTGCAGTGGACATAGTGGGGCCGTTAGCCCGGCCCAGGCCCTCAGGAAAAAGGTACATCCTTACAGTAGGGGACTATGCCACTTGATACCCTGAGGCAATCCCCTTGGCTAATATCCAGACGGAGACCATAGCATATGCATTGCTCCGGATATTCACCAGGTTAGGCTTCCCCAGGGTAGGCTTCCACTGCTGGAGCACATATAGCAGCCACATTCTTGGCCCTTTCTACATATGCCTTCAACATGTTCACATGAAAGGTCCGGCAGACCCTGTCATACAAGCATTTGGCTACCAGGTAGGTTGTGTCGTTTAGTTGTTCCACTACCCAGTACTTTCCTTGCCAGGAGGCCTGTAGCTTGTCTGTTTTGAAAGGCTTCAGGGCGAGGACCTTCTGTCCTACTGACAGGGTGCGGTCCCTGGGGGTCAGTACCCACCCAATCTCTGTAGGGAGCTAAGGTCGGGTCGTTCAGGGTCTCCTGGGTGAAGTTGGAGGGGGACGCCCAGGAGAGTTGGTCGGGGTAGGGGGTAGTCGGGGCGGAAGGTCAGGGTAAGGTAGGAGTTGGGGCAGAATGTCTTACCTGGGTCCCCGGAATTGGTCTGATGGCTTGGTGTCTGGCCTGCTGGTGGGTGATCACTGGGCAGGTATATGGGGAGATATTCCCTATGAAAGCTGAGACAAGGTGACAGAGTAGGACCTCGGCAGGGAGCTGCTGCATAACACCCACCTCCACATAACGGGAGCCGTCTTTCCATTTCAAGTGTACCCAGGCTGTGGGGACCTTCAGGATGGCACATCGGTGGGGACTAGGTGTGGTTGAATCAGGGAGACCGTGGCTCCAGTGTCCCTCAATCCCTGGGCCGCCTGTCCATTGACCCAGATGTCCTGCCAATGGTGCTGGCGATTATCTTTGGTTACAAGGCCAACCTCCTGCAGAATTCCAACCTCTTCATCTGGCCATTCCGCATAGTTGGCAGGACCCACTGCGTACCTGCAGTAGCAGAGGCTTGGTAGGACCTGGTTGGAGTGCTCCCCCACTGGGCCGGAGAGGCATTCCTTGGCTGTGGTCCTGGAGGGTTTCTTTGTTGCGATGGACAGTTCCTTTTGAAGTGGACGGGGTAACCACACCCATAGCAACCCCAGGAATTTCTGGCCGGGGAGACAGGGGTTTACCAGGCCTGGGACTGCCGAGGAGCTGTTGGGGGTCGTGAAGGGGTTGTAGCAGAGCGAGTTACAGGCTGTTGTCCTGGGACAGCCTGGCGCTGGGCATCTACATACTGGTCGGTCAGGGTGACTGCTTGGTCTGCTGTGGTTGGTCTTTTGTCCTTCACCCAGTCCTGTATCTCAGTTGGAGCACTGTTGTAAAACTGCACCAGAAGGATGAGCTGTACCACCTCTGACAGGGTGGTTATATGGCAACTGGTGATCCAAGAGTCCAGGGACTGAGCTAACCGGTGGGCAAACACTGTGTATGATTGCACTGCTTGTCTCTAAAGTTCCTGGAATTTCAGCCGGTGTGCCTCCGGCGTGAGTCCATAGCAGGCAAGGATGCGTTCCCTCACACGGTTGTAATTGACTTGGTCTTCAGAGGGGATGGTGTGGAAAGCCTCCAAAGCCTGACCGGCCAGCTTCGGGAGCAGGATAGTGACTCGGTCGGCATAGGTGACCCCCTCCAACCGACACTGTGTCTCAAAAAGCTGAAGGTAGTGGTCTATCTCCTCTGCCCCATAATCCTGGAAAGCCTGGAAGGCGGCATGGGGTAGCTTATTGGGTTGGGTCAGAGAAGCCAGGGGATCCTTTACAACTTCCCCCATAGACTTCTGTAACTCCATCAAATGTTCTTTAGTGGCGTTAGCAATGACCCGAGTAACAATATACTTGGGGGGGTTAGATTGACTGGATCTGTCTCTGGAGATCTGACATGATAGTCTCCGGGGTGGAGACAATACTGGGCCGGCTAATACCCTGGCCATCAATCGACCCGCCCGCTGGCTCATTAGCCTGATCACCTTGCATCAGCTTGGCTACAAGTGCAGTCTTTGTCTTTGACCCAGCTACTCCTCCTCTGGCTTGCAGTAAGCTCTGCAGTTCATCCTTCCAGAGCCTTTGATATTTTTCCATCCGGCAAGGACTTCAGGTGGTGGTTTGGATGTTCCAGGTAATCGGAAGCATCCCACCGCCTCCATCACTGTGACGGATTCCGGCTACCCCGACTGGGTAGCTCTGCCAATGGATCTTCCCGATGCCTGGAACCTGCTGCTATGTAGCAGAGAAAGTGATTCTAGCAGAGCCTACCCAAATAACTAGACAGACTAGCAATCAGGTAAAAACACAAAGTACATTTTATTGGGAAAACACACAACATTTATACACAAACTGATCTTGATAAGAGCTTTATCAGCCCCCCCCCCCATCTCCCACCATTCCCGCCCCTCCAGACAGGCTGGCCCCTTCATAATGTCTCATGGCCCCCAGTGTCCAGAGGTATAGAGATGGTGCATTCAGGGTGGGTCCTGGAGGAGCGGTGGCACTTCCAGGATGTCGTTGGAAAGCTCTAGGTCTCAAGCTGTTACACTCCAAAAAGCGTCTTAATCCATGGCATGGCTCGAAAGTTAGGGGCAACCAAACATACAATGGGAAGGCCAATGGTAAAGGGGTGTTAAAGGGGGGTCTGGGACCCTCGGTTCCAAAGGGAGCTCCCTTCCGGCAATCACCCTGCCTCTTGTTCTTCCCATGGGGAACTAATTCCCAAAAGAGTGGAGCTCTGGGGCAAAGGACCGTTGAAGTGACCTGGGTTAAAGGAGACCGGGTATCCGAGCGGATGCGGCCTGCTGAATAGAGCTTGGAAACCCCAGTTCTCACTGAAGCTCACCTCTGACAATTGCCCCATCTCTTGCCCTCCCCTAGGGGTTCCAATCTGCAAGAGAGTGGAGCTCTGGGACAAGGGGCCTCTGAGCCGCCAGAAATAAAGGTGCCCAGAGGGTGCTGGGTGCGGCAGCCGGTTGGTAGTTCCAGGAGCCTGACCAGCCAGAGAGGGATAAGTCGGTCAGAGAACAGCTCTTTCAAGATCAGGTTGACAGATGAAAAAAAGGGAAACCGAAGCTCTGGGAGATTGTGGTTGCTCTTAGGAGCCTAAAACCACTGAGAAAAAAACAGGGGGGTAGGGGTTTGGGGCAGGGGTTTAACCCCTGCATCTCAGTATCCATGACAGGTAAGAATATCAACAAACCTTGATACAACAGTTTAGTGTCTGGGTGTCCACTGGATTGGTGTTTTGGATGGCATTTGTGCTTTATTCCCACTTTGTGTCTTCTGTCTGCCTCGATTATTTTTGGTGGTTTTTGTCACAGACTCTTCCTCAGGGTTCTGCAAGAGTTCAAAAATGGCTTAGCAAGACAAGAGAAATCTTAAATGAAGGACCTGTAGTAGCTCAGAAACCCTAACAAAGATTTGACTTCTCCAACTGTTTTTGGTTCTTTCTTTTCTGGTTGTAATACAGCTTCAAGATCGTTTGGGTCAATTTTAATGCCTTCTTCTGAAACCATCCGACCAAGGTAATGAATCTGCTGTTTGAAAAGTTCACATTTCTTTGGTCAGAGTTTGATGCCATACTCACGCATTCCGCAAAGCACTTGCCCTAAGGTCATCAACATACTCATGAAACGTTTTGGAGTAACAAAGTACATTGTCCAGGTATGGGGAACAACATTTGTCTCTGATTCCTTCTAGCACACTCTCCATGCACCTCTGAAAGGCTGCTGGGGTATAGCCCAAATGGAATATGATGCCACTCATAGAGTCCCCATGGAGTGCTGAAAGCAGTCATATGTGTTGACTCTCATCCACAAATCCTTAATGATAAGCACTACCCTGGTCCAGGATAGAGAACAAAATAAATTCTCCTAGACTATCCAGCAAATCTTGTATTGTAGGTAGTGGGTGTCTATTGATTTAACTCAACACATAGCCATAAGCTACTGTCCTTCTTTCGGACACAAATGACTGGTGATGAATAAGCAGAGGAAGATTTCTTTATCCAACCTCAGTCAAGGAGTTTTGGACATATTATTTAACTTCCTTGTATAGGGGTTTTAGAATTAAATTGTAGTATTTCTGAATGGGAGAGTCATCTTTCAAATTTGTCTTCAATTTCATATTTGGGATGCATCCTATATCTCCATCATCTTGAGCTTAGACATCTGATTCGTCATATAGCATCTATCTGACTATCTCCTTTTCTTGTATTGTGAGATGTACTTAATTGACATGTGGGTGCCATTTAACATTTTTGTTAATAGGTAACTGACTCCCACTATCCACTTGACTGAGCTGATTTACATGAACCACATTTTCCTTCTTGTTATTTCCTTTTCCAACACCATTAAATGTGGTGAAAGGTAGGACTTCAGATACTGGAGTATTGGTACCCAACACTGTTCTTGGAGGAAGGTAAATGTCATGTTGAGCGTGATTCAGGACAGGGATCTTCACAACTTTAGAGACACCCCTTTGCACATCTACCACCGTAGGAAACACCTCAAGGACATCTTGGACTGGACATTCTGGAAGTGGTTCAAATGGCATGACTCCTCCTTCAGGACATGTTCTAATTCTGCATTTTATTTCGCAAAGCTTACCTCTACTAATCGTGAGTCTTTTCTTCCCCACTTTGACCACACAACTGTCAGACATTTCTTCTGAATCTGTTACTTGATTGACAACATTCACAATGTTGTTAGCTATTCTATGTCTTTCTTTAATAGCTAAACTCAGCAGAATAGTCAGGTCCTGAGTACTATTTGACAGGTCACAATTTTCTCTGATTAATTCTTCAATGACGTTAAACCCAAGAAGTGGATTTTCATTACAACAGTCAATCACCAGAATTGGCACATGAATGACAAAGTTTCCATCCCCCTTACTTTTGAGTTCAAGAACTACTTCAATCCATCCAATATATGGAATGACAGAGTCGTTGGCAGGAATGATGTGTAGCTTGCTGTCAGTAAGTAGATCTTCTATAGGCTTTATGGAAACATCCGGATGAAATTTTCCTAGCCATGTCTCTCCTACCATGCTAACTTGAGCTCCTGTGTCCAACAGCATTTCAACAAAAACACCATTCATCCAACATGACAGCATACATTTTCTGCCAATCAGTTGTCCTTTTCGTTGTTTTGATGACCTACTTTTTGATAGAATTGAATTTTTTGAACTGTGAGTAGACACACAATTTACCTTAGCATGGGACAGATGATTTGAAGTGGTCACTGGTTTTCCTGCACCAGTGACTGTCTGACGTTTCCCACCTTTGTTCTTTTCTTTAAGCAGTCAACCACTCTGTGTCCTGCCTGGCTGCAGCGGAAACAATAGCAGCAGTCCTGATTTCCTAGTTGCAGTCGTCACATTTTTGCTTGCTTCTGGCTTTATCCGGAACTTGTCGATTTGTTAATAGCATAGCAGTTTGATTTTCAATTGTGGCAGTAGGTCTTCTTTTCAAAAGTTTTTTGTGAGAGCAGAAACCTGAGTTGTCAGTTCCACTAAAGCAATGTGATTTGCTCTAACTTCTCCCTCAACTCTCTTTTGTAATGTCTCATAATTTTTCTCACTATCCTCTTGCGCCTGGGATGAACTAACAGTCAGAAGCTTGTGTCTATGTGCAGTGTTTAGATGTTTCTTCCTCTCTGTTTCTTCATTGGCTGATTTTGTGACCTCTAGGATAAAGTCATCAGTCACTGTTAAGTCAGAGATGTAATGCTTAATGTCCAGTCTGATATTATATTTTTTCTCTATGAGCCCTTGATACAGTGTATGAAGGAACACCCCCTGCACAAGACTTTTGTGATAGTTAAACTCTGACCCACCATGAGATGCAGAAATAAATTTTTGTTTTAATTCCGTTAACCTATAGACAAACTGCTGTGGTGTTTCTGTATCTAGCTATTTAGCATTGCTAAGCTCCTGAAACAACTCAGTACAACTTTGTTCTCTCATATGTGACTTTCAAAACCTTTTCAATTCTGAAACAGTGAGATAATCTTTGTTAGTCAACATGTCTTTAAAGTTACCTGGTTTGATCATTCTTAACACTGTGATTCAGAGAACTGTTCTTTCAAACCCTCATCAATTTGTCTACATACACTGTTGTAACTCATATCTGACCAACAATCTGAAATTATACCACCATGCATTTTGAATTCTCTGTGTGGCAACAAAGCAGCAACATCAGTTAGTCTAACCATCCCAGATACCTGTTCTGTCATTGAGGACCCACTGCTTGCCTATTTGTTACTGTTCGCAATGTCCATGACTGGTGTTCTCTCCTTGTTGTTTTTCAGTTCATCAATTTTGTCTTTGATGATAAGTAAATAAGACTTACCTTGATCTTCTAAACTTTTCAACTAATAACTTCTCATGTAGTCCACAATAAATTTAGCAAGTTCAGATTCGTTGGTACCGGTCAGTGATGGAACTTGAATGTCTTTTTCATCTTCCAGTGAAAGAGCGAGTCTATGAAGCTGTTCTTCACTAAGCAGATGAAGTTGCTTTTGGATGTCCCACAGCAGTGCACAAAGAGGAGACGCTATCTCTGCTGGTACCTGAAGACTTGCACTCACAAGGCAGATGACACTCACAGCTCTAGACAGGTATAGACAGCTCTTTTCCTGAAGAGGAGCATAAACTGTCAGTTATCTGTGGCGCTACCAAAAGCTTAAAACCAACTATTGTATAGCTCATATAGGGTGTGATTATGTAAAATACTCTCTAGTACCAAGCAATTACAGGCATTCAACGGAACAGCTGAAACCGCCGATTGCGGTGATCCTAAGGAGATTCATATCCTGATAGAGGAACGACTCCAAACACCCTCCAGTGTAAGTAAATTTGGACACTTTGATTATTGAACTATTCTTTGCTGGTGATAAGTCTTTTCTTGTCTTTATTTCTAGGAATCATTTTGCCGTTCATTAATTCTTGAAGACTGTGTTTATTTGATCTGGGTTGTATTAGCGAATTGTTCTATGGAGCACAAGTGTTTGCTACACATTTCCCAAGTTCACAAAACCCACAAGCACCTGAGTCCTGTCAGAAGTGTTATGTTTTTCAACCTAAGCTTTTTATGTATCGTATGAATTTACGTATGAATTTATCTATGAATTTGTTTATGCATTTTATTTTAGTCAATTTTTAACAGTGTTGATTTATGTTTTTTAACTGTGTTGATATTGTTTATGTACATTTTAAGATTAAACCATTTAACCCTGTAATTGCTTGGTACTAGAGAGTATATTACATAATTACACCCTTTATGAGCCATACAATAGTTGATTTTAAGCTTTTAGTAGCGCCACAGATAACTGGCGGTGTCTGCTCCTCTTCAGGAAAAGAGCTGTCTATACCTGTCTAGACTATTGTATATTTGGGTTTTGGAGAAATCCCAATTAATCTGTTGGTTTCACCAATTATATTTGCTAGCGCAGTTTGATTCCCTGTTCTTTTTTCCCTTCACAGGTCTCCTTGTAGCTCCACTCACAGGTTCGTGTTGGTCTCATGCTTCCCTTCTCACCGGTGGCACAACACATCCCAGACTGAGCCCCCAAAATGTAACTGTAGAATACGGAGAAGCAAAAGCAGTTATTATTCTGGCACTTCCAATTCTGGACAGAATGTCACTTCCTCCCTCATTACAGCATCATGCACAACCTAAAGGCTGCTTACAGAACATCTTTTACAGGACTCATAGAAATTTCAAACAGAAAAAAATCATTTCCACAATCTAATTTCCAGTCCATCACATAAGCAAAAGAGTGGATCTGTGTGAACTATCAATGTTGATACCAAGAATATAGTATGAGTTGGATTATGAATAAATATATATTCACAGGTATTACCAAATTTATATGTGTCCCATTTTTAAAATATAAATTTCATTTAAATATTGAGTTTGTTTTAGCCATGGCAAAATAGTGCACTTAACAAGCCAAAATGTGTTAATTTTGTGGAAATTTATTATACCCCATTAAAGTGTTCACCTTAAATAGAGATCAGAAAAACACTATGGGAGGAGTGTAAATAGGAACGAGTAATTAAAAGTTTAGATTCCCTGATGGGAGAAGATGGTGCAAAACTGATACACAATGATGAGCAGCAAAACACTTGTAGTATTTTCAACCAATACCCAGTGAGGCCAGCTGAGTATTGTTACCAGTGACCACTTGAATGAGGGAAACGGATGAGCGGCAGCCATAGTGCATATGGATGAGAGATAAAGGAACAGACAACATAGTTGACAGCATTATATACAGTGTCTGAGGATTTTACATCAGAGTGAGGGTAAGACCGTTTATTATCCTCAGTGAGGACCCCAGGAGAGAGAGGTAATCTCCTAAGGGTACCTATAAGTGAGTAGTGATGTCGCGAACAGTTCTGCTGCGAATAGTTCACAGCGAACATAGCATGTTCGCGTTCGCAGCGGACGGCGAACATATGCGATGTTCGATGCGCCCCCTATTCGTCATCATTGAGTAAACTTTGACCCTGTAGCTCACAGTCACAAGACACATTCCAGCCAATCAGCAGCAGACACTCCCTCCCAGACCATCCCACCTCCTAGACAGCATCCATTTTAGATTCATTCGGAGCCTGCATTCTTAGTGAGAGGAGGGACAGTGTAGCTGCTGCTGATTTAATAGGGAAGTCGATAGCTAGGCTAGTGTATTCAGTGTCCACTACAGTCCTGAAGGACTCATCTGATCTCTACTGTAAGGACAGCACCCCAAAAAGCCCTTTTTAGGGCTAGAACATCAGTCTGCTTTTTTTTTTTCCCTGTGTAATCTAATTGCAGCCTGCCTGCCAGCTCAGGCTCACAGCGTATACTGTGCCCACTTGCCCAGTGCCACCACTCATATCTGGTGTAACAGTAGTGTACATTTAAAAAAAAAAAAAAAAAAAACATTTTTTAATTTGAAATAATAGCATTTTCCTTCACACGTGTGCGTTTGAGGTCCTGCCAGGGCACAGTGTGACACCAGTGCAAGTCATATCTGCTAAAACAGAAGTGTACATTTAAAAAAAAAAAAAAACAACCTTTTTTTAATTTGAAATAATAGCAGTCAGTTTCCTTCACACGTGTGCGTTTCAGGTCCTGCCAGGGCACAGTGTGACACCAGTGCAAGTCATATCTGCTAAAACAGTAGTATACATTTAAAAAAAAAAAAAAACACCTTTTTTTTTTATTTTGAAATATTAGCAGTCAGTTTCCTTCACACGTGTGCGTTTCAGGTCCTGCCAGGGCACAGTGGGACACCAGTGCAAGTCATATCTGCTAAAACAGTAGTGTACATTTAAAAAAAAAAAAAAAAAACTATTTTTACTATGAAATAATAGCAGTCAGTTTCCTTCACACGTGTGCGTTCCAGGTCCTGCCAGGGCACAGTGTCACACCAGTGCAAGTCATATCTGCTAAAACAGTAGTGTACATACATTTAAAAAAAACAACCCTTTTTTATTGTGAAATAATAGCAGTCAGTTTCCCTCACACATGTGCGCTCCAGATCCTGGCAGGGCACAGTGTCACACCAGTGCAAGTCATATCTACTAAAACAGTAGTGTACATACATTTAAAAAAAAAAAACAACCTCTTTTTACTGTGAAATAATAGCAGTCAGTTTCCCTCACACGTATGCGTTCCAGGTCCTGCCAGGGCACAGTGTCACACCAGTGCAAGTCATATCTGCTAAAACAGTAGTGTACATACATTTAAAAAAAAACAAAAACCTTTTTTATTGTGTTATAATAGCAGTCAGTTTCCCTCACACGTGTGCGTTCCAGTTCCTGCCAGGGCACAGTGTCACACCAGTGCAAGTCATATCTGCTAAAACAGTAGTGTACATTTAAAAAAAAAAAAAACCTTACACTACCTGAACGATACAACATCATACCTGATGTTTTAAAGCACATTATTCCAAACAATTTAGGAATGTTAGGTGATTTATGCCCTTTATGGATTAAAACCAGACCCTGCATCAAATATGTCATTTTCCATGGGAGTTTGCCATGAATCCCCCTCCGGCATACCACAGTCCAGGTGTTAGTCCCCTTGAAACAACTTTTCCATCACTTTTGTGGCCAGAAAGAGTCCCTGTGGGTTTTAAAATTCGCCTGCCTATTGAAGTCTATGGCGGTTCCCCGGTTTGCGAACTTTTGCGGAAGTTCGCGTTCGCCGTTCGCGAACGCAAAATTTTAGGTTTGCGACATCACTATAAGTGAGTACACTGTATCTTTCTGGATAATAACTCTTACCACTGCTTTGCTTACGCTGTAATACTTCTGCTGTCTAAAGATGTCTGTGTGCTCTGCTTTGCATTTCTAATCCGTATACGGCTGCTGGCTGCCTTTGCTGATTCTGCTGTTTGTGGACTACCTATTTAGCTGCATATGCAAGTCTATCTTAGTCTGTTCTATCTGTTTCAGCATAAAGTTTACAGGAGACTAATCTAAGCTTTTTTTCCACTAACTTTAAGCATGCTTTAAATTACCATTTTTTGTTTGGTATTAAATAGATTTTTGCACTTTGAATATTGGACTGTGATGTTTGTTTTATCAACTTACCTCTTGGGTCCTATGTGTATTTTATGCTTAATTTTATTGGAAGTTGCTTGCTAAGGTACCCTTTATTCTAGTATTTTTCCTTTATTGTATTTTTCTTTCTTTTCATCTCTTTTTATATTATAAATTTTGGTACCTCTGTGCACCCCTGGATATATATTGCATTTTTTGATGTATCCAGGGTTCCCCATTGAACTTTATTATGTAGCGTGTAGCTGGTAAATTGTATGCATTTTTATATATATATATATATATATATATATATATAAATATATATATAAAGAATAAATTCTTCTAAGTGAAGAACATCGGAATTTGAAGTATTTCTAATGCACCTTCAGCTTTAGCATGCCACATTGAAGTCTATGGGAAGAGGGAGTTAGCATGGTCACTTTATCTGAAGTCCTCAAGTTAGCGATCCTCAGTTTTTCACTCTCACACTTCTTACATTCTACTTGTAATACTAGCGCAAACCTGGGAGTGCTAATTTTTGTACCTTAAGTACAGTTAGTGTTCATGAGCAATAAAAATGTATCGGTCCACCTCTAATCTAGGCCATCTTTGGGAGTCCAGTCAATGACACCAAATAGTTAAACAAAGCAGGGGGTATTCACGCACATCCACTTGCAAATAAACAAAACATTTTTTAAATGCTTTAAAAAGTGCATGCAATAAACACCTATGCTTTTATATTAAAATTGGAATCATAGTCACAAAATATGGCCATATTCTGTTTAGCCAATCACCAGCTTACAAGGTGTCCTAAAGTTGACTCTATAATACTTTGCTTTTATAGGCTGAATAACTACTGCTTCTCTCCTTATAACTGAATGTGACTCCCTGACTTTATATACAACTCCAACACAGTCATGAGTACACTTGAGCTTGAGAAGATGACCAGTCCCCCTTTTTTAAATATAAATCCACAAAGTTTAGTTTAGCTATCTTATAAAGAGTTTAAATACACATATAAATTGGTCAGTATTGCTTAAAACTTGAAAAAGGAGGACATTCTTCCGAAGGCTTGCCGACTTATAAATGTATAGTTAGTCGAATAAAAAAATATCATTGCTCAATACATACAGTATATATTAATATATGTTGTTGAGATAATTGCTTTATTTTACCATTTAAATAAACATTTTTTTTATTTATTTTTCTTGTTCTTTCGTCTGAAAATGACCTTCATATTTGTCATTAATGAGAACCCTGGTGCTTTTTTTTCTGAGTTGCTTTTGATTCAATAAGACTGCAATTTGCTTTTTAATCTCTTGCTATCATTAAAATGTTTTTAAATAGCTTTTACAACTTGAATAGAGAATTTCTTTATTAATATTAATTTGATTTGTATGAAAGTTTCCTTGTTAAAAAATTTACTCTTTCTTTTAATAAGAAAATTAATTTAATCTGGTGTTATATTTTAAACAATTTAAATCTTTTGAAATACAAACCTTTGTATAATAACTTCTACTTAGAAATATATCTGCAGATTTTCCTTTGAAAAAAATGTGTATTTGTTGAATTGTATGATGTTTCAAAGAATATTGTAAAATATGTATTGTAGGGTATATTCATTGCAAGCAGTGTCTGGTAAACCATAGAATGGGGGAAAAAATCAATTGTACAGTCAATTCCTTCAGCCAATGTAAAGTAATTCACAACCACATTTTACACCTCAATAAAAGCTCATGCCTTTCAAAATACAGTTTCCAATTTAGCGCTAACATTTTCATTCTACAAAATTTGAACCCTTCTTGTCTTCCTTAATTTCTGTTATCATTATATGTTGTCCCCAGAGGTGTATCCAGGAATGTATTATGGGGGGCAATTCCCGGGGGCTCACTGGTGTTTTGTGGCCTGGGATGTAATGGGTGGTGCAAGACCGGACATTCTGTGGATGGGACTGAGTGTTCCATGGGTGGGGGGAGGGTTTCCTGTGACCGGGGCAGGCATACCTTGGCAAAGCCTAGGCAGATTAGTGGCAGGAATCCAAGCGAAAATAACAGTTGAGAGGTCACATGGGCAGCCATTATGCTGAATAGGTAAATGCCCCCTGGCAACACCCCTGTCTGTCCCTTCAGCCCATTTCCTTAACATTTGCGGTTGGTCTTTCATTATAGTTGATATTAATGTAATTATAAGCTATTTAGTTTCTGTTTATGAAAGTTACTGTATATGCTAATTAAAAAATCCATAAGCCCTTGCCATTCTCTATATAAATCAAGAATGATTAGGTTGCATAATTCATATATTTTATATATATATATATATATATATATATATATATATATATATATATATATTCAATATAGCTCTCTTAAACTATCTTTTCTATGGAGGAAATGCACAATAATTTTTCATCTCATGATAATATGACAGAGCAAATTAGACAATGGACTCATCATTGAGAAAGCCCTTTACGGCAAAACGCGTCAGCACAATATCAGAGGAAGCTCTTTTTTAATATGCAATGTTTAGACTTATTCTAAACTTTACCCTTAATTGTTTATTCAAACTATTATAATTATAGCGGTAATAGTGGTGATCTGGTTCACAAAGGGGTACGAGATTCCCAGTTAGCCAGATGATACCAGTGTAACTTAATACTATACAGCCTATATCAAACAGCTGATTTAGCAAAGCTCCGAGGAGCTTTAACTATTTATATCCTTATGCAATGTTAAATACATAGGTCAGGTACTGCAACTGCACAATGTGCTTTGGCTAATAATTTGTTCACTCGATCTATTTAATATTTGAACTAAAAGCGAGCGTATATGACTTAGCTCCGAGAAAACATAATTGTGCTCAGTCTATTATTAGTTTATATTATGCAGCTCAGTTTACCGCAATCACATATGTGCGTTGGGCAATTTTTGTAATTTTGTATCAAACCTAGGTTAAAAACATAATGAGCACATATATTTCGCTACAATTTAACGCTCTATGGCCTAGATTTGGAGTTTGGCGTTAGCCGTGAAAACCAGCGTTAGAGGCTCCCAACGCTGGTTTTAGGCTAACTCCGGTATTTGGAGTCACTCAAAAAAGGGTCTAACGCTCACTTTTCAGCCGCGACTTTTCCATACCGCAGATCCCCTTATGTCAATTGCCTATCCTATCTTTTCAATGGGATCTTTCTAACTCCGGTATTTAGAGTCGTGTCTGAAGTGAGCGTTAGAATTCTAACGACAAAACTCTAGCCGCAGAAAAAAGTCAGTAGTTAAGAGCTTTCTGGGCTAACGCCGGTTTATAAAGCTCCTAACTACTGTACTCTAAAGTACTAACACCCATAAACTACCTATGTACCCCTAAACCGAGGTCCCCCCACAACCCCTAATCTGCCGACCGCCACCTACGTTATACTTATGTACCCCTAATCTGCTGCCCCTAACACCGCCGACCCCTATATTATATTTATTAACCCCTAATCTGCCCCCCACAACATTGCCGCCAGCTACCTACAATAATTAACCCCTAATCTGCCGACCGCAAAGCGCCGCCACCTACATTATAGCTATGTACCCCTTATCTGCTGCCCCTAACACCGCAGACCCCTATTAAGGTAGGAATATTCTGATTGGAATCAAGTTCAATCCGATTGGCTGATCCAATCAGCCAATCAGATTGAGCTTGCATTCTATTGGCTGATCGGAACAGCCAATAGAATGTGAGCTCAATCTGATTGGCTGATTCCATCAGCCAATCAGAATATTCCTACCTTAATTCCGATTGGCTGATAGAATCCTATCAGCCAATCGGAATTCGAGGGACGCCATCTTGGATGACGTCCCTTAAAGGAACCGTCATTCTTCAGTTGGACGTCACTGGAAGAAGATGGGTCCGCGGTGGAGGTCTTCAGGATGGAGCCGATCGTCATCGGATGAAGATAGAAGATGCCGCTTGGATCAAGATGGTTGCCGGTCCGGATCGCCTCTTCTTCCCGGATAGGATGAAGACTTTGGAGCCTCTTCTGGACCTCTTCAGCCACCAGATGATGGATCGCCAGCCCCCGCTTGGGTTGGATGAAGATTTTGGAGCCAGGACGGATCGGTGATACCTGGTGAGGTGAAGACAAGGTAGGATGATCTTCAGGGGCTTAGTGTTAGGTTTATTTAAGGGGGGTTTGGGTTAGATTAGGGGTATGTGGGTGGTGGGTTGTAATGTTGGGGGGGTATTGTATGTTTTTTTTTACAGGCAAAAGAGCTGAACTTCTTGGGGCATGCCCCGCAAAGGGCCCTGTTCAGGGCTGGTAAGGTAAAAGAGCTTTGACCTTTAGTAATTTAGAATAGGGTAGGGCATTTTTTATTTTGGGGGTCTTTGTTATTTTATTAGGGGGCTTAGAGTAGGTGTAATTAGTTTAAACTTGTTGTAATATTTTTCTTATGTTTGTAAATATTTTTTTTTATTTTTTGTAACTTAGTTCTTTTTTATTTTTTGTACTTTAGTTAGTTTATTTCATTGTAGTTATTTGTAGATATTGTATTTAATTAATGTATTGATAGTATAGTGTTAGGTTTAATTCTAACTTAGGTTAGGATTTATTTTACAGGTAATTTTGTAATTATTTTAACTAGGTAACTATTAAATAGTTCTTAACTATTTAATAGCTATTGTACCTGGTTAAAATAATTACAAAGTTGCCTGTAAAATAAATATTAATCATAAAATAGCTACAATGTAATTATAATTTATATTGTAGCTATATTAGGATTTATTTTACAGGTAAGTATTTAGCTTTAAATAGGAATAATTTATTTAATAAGAGTTAATTAATTTCGTTAGATTAAAATTATATTTAATTTAGGGGGGTGTTAGTGTTAGGGTTAGACTTAGCTTTAGGGGTTAATCCATTTATTAGAATAGCGGTGAGCTCCGGTCGGCAGATTAGGGGTTAATAATTGAAGTTAGGTGTCGGCGATGTTAGGGAGGGCAGATTAGGGGATAATACTATTTATTATAGGGTTAGTGAGGCGGATTAGGGGTTAATAACTTTATTATAGTAGCGGTGCAGTCCGCTTGGCAGATTAGGGGTTAATAAGTGTAGGCAGGTGGGGGCGACGTTGTGGGCGGCAGATTAGGGGTTAATAAATATAATATAGGGGTCGGCGGTGTTAGGGGCAGCAGATTAGGGGTACATAAGGATAATGTAAGTAGCGGCGGTTTACAGAGCGGCAGATTAGGGGTTAATAATAATATGCAGGGTTCAGCGATAGCGGGGGCGGCAGATTAGGGGTTAATAAGTGTAAGGTTAGGGGTGTTTAGACTCGGGGTACATGTTAGAGTGTTAAGTGCAGACGTAGGAAGTGTTTCTGCATAGCAAACAGCCCCATTGTTTCCTAAGGGGGAATCGTGCACAAGCACGTTTTTGAGGCTGGCCGCTTGCGTAGGCAACTCTGGTATCGAGAGTTGAAGCTGCATTAAATATGCTCTACGCTCCTTTTTTGGAGCCTAACGCAGCCTTTATGTGGACTCTCAATACCAGAGTTATTTTTATGGTGCGGCCAGAAAAAAGCCGGCGTTAGCTTTCCGGGTCGTTACCGACAAAACTCCAAATCTAGCCGTATGTGCCTACATGGGCTTGATATCACGACCAACTTTATGTAAACTAAGTGCCTGTACAATAATTTACTCTAATAATTCTTATGAAGCTCTATTTTAGTGGGTAACTTTGGAGTAATACAATCCTACTTTAATAAATATTATTTATCCCATATGAAAGGTTCCATGGAACCAAGAGCATGTGTCACTGACTAACCATGCGCAGGTTTAACAATACACTTGTTTAAGCATAACACTAACACTATTTTCAATTCTGACTGAACTCTCCAATTTATGTACGCTTGTATTTTTGACACAAGCAAAGGGCTATTATACAAAACACAAGTGTATATTTAGTACATCTATAATTCATTTCTGTGAATGCACAAGTTGTAATGAAGTAATAATGCTTCCCTAGCAGTACATCATTTCAGAATATTCTGTATTACACTAACATTAGAACCTTGAGTGACTTGATCACTCACAATCACATAATACAGGGTATTAGTTTAATCCAAATCCTATTGGCAAGTGGTGATTACCAATATCAGATATTCAGGGCAACACTACATTTATGATTGTAGTCACCACACCATCTACAATTAGGAATATATCTCACATTGCGGTTTTAACTATGTATGGGTTTATGTTCACCTTTTTAAATATAATGAATAAAAGTTACTTTAAAACCTGATCATTTCGCCATTTAGTCTGTATTTGCACCCTTGTAGTGGAACTCTTTTGCTCCACAACCTTTCTTTCAGTAAATTGACTAGTGCAAAGCACCACCCCTCTTTAACATATCGTCACACAGCTCAGTATTTCTGAACAAATATATACAACAGAATTATAGTGAGGATTGCCTAATATAGTGCCAATGTTTTATTGCATTGTTAATGGACTCATCTTTGTTAAGCCCCTAGGCATTCACTTATCTTGACCCATCCATCCTCAGTCTGAACTTCGGGGAAATCTGGAAAAAAATGAATGCCTTTATTTACTCACTGTATACATTAATTTATGTACAGTATGCTTTATATGAACGCCTCTCCCCTCTACCTATCCTCTCTAATACACAAGTATACTCCAGCCCGTCCACTAAGATCCAACAATGACCTGCTCCTTGAATCCGCAACTATCACCTCCTCTCATGCTAGACTGCAGGACTTCTGTTGTGCAGCACCTACCCTCTGGAACACTCTCCCTCGTGCTGTCAGACTTTGCCCTAATCTTCCTTCCTTTAAATGTTCCCTGAAGACTTTTCTGTTCAGAGAAGCCTACCACCCAACTCAATAATAAATTAATTTCACTTACCTAACATTTTCCTCATCTAACTCTGTATTAACATCTTTCTAAATCTTGCAGTTATCACCTCCTGTTTCTCAACCTCCTACCCTTCTAGATTGTAACTTCCCACGGGAATAGGGCCCTCAATCCCTCCTATATGTGTTTGTAAATTTTGTCCTGTATCTTACAAGTCTTGTATTGTTTTATTTAAATGAATTGTATCCATGGACAGCGCTGCGGAATATGTTGGCGCTTAATAAATAAAGTACAATAATAATAATAATATGAATGGTATTCTTTTATAATAATTATTATAGTGTGTTTTAGTATCACCTCAAAATACCATATACGCCTATATTTTCTTTAGTATTTTTTATGGAATAGATTTTCTTATGAGCCAATGATTTCCTATATAAACAATTGCTGAAATACATACATTTCTTTTTATCTCGTATTATGTTGTTGTGTATATACCTGGCATTGTTCTTGCATTTAAAGACTCTATTTATGTGTATGTGTGTGTGTGTATATATATATATATATATATATATATATATATATATATATATAAAAAAAGATGTGTGCTGTTCTCATAATATATAACTTAAGGAGACCTGAACTGGCTGTTTGTTACAGTCATAGTGCATATGCAGGTAGCCAGTTGCTTACCTGCCCTATTATATGCCGCTCTATAGCTCTCTAAACCAACTACGGACATTGTAATACAACAAAGCACAGAACTTGCCAAAGCAAAACTCTAATATTTGCATTATTATTAACACTATGCCTAATTATTATTATTATTGTTATTATTTATATTTTTATAATTTATTTGTATAGTGCCAAAAAAAAGGACTTGATACCATGTTAACAATGATAATGGGAAATAGCAATTAACTATAGGAAATAGCAATTAACTACTTTTAATTTTATTTAAACCTTATCTATGTAATGTAATATTTAAGTCTCAAAAAATTCAAAGAATTATTCTATCAAACAAATTTCTTCTCTTTATTTTCAAAGTTATGTTTAAATTATATGACTCATCAACTCTATCAATAGATATTTTTAGCTTTACCGTATCTATTAAAACCTTTAAAGCGTTGAAAATGTTAATTTGTAATGAATTCAACACATTCTAAATAACATGTCTCCTTCATCACAGGTGGATTGCTAGTTTTAAAAGGATAAAATAAGTATTTATTCACAAGTGAATTAACATATTTGATCACCGAAGAGTTATTAGCATACAGCTGTGAACTATTAAATAAAATGAATGCAATTTTCAATCTACTTAAATAAACCAAATCCCATCTTTTATATGTTATCAGTCAATCCTGTAATTCACTGATTAACAATGCAGTGGATTGTAAAGTGGAATTATAGGAGAGCTGAAAAAAGTTTTGTAATTTGAACTAATAAAAACTAATAGCTTTTGGAAATATTGTGGATCTTATTATGTTGAAGCTATAGTTATATACACTTATATAGCACCTATCTTGAAAGTGATGCACGGAGAACAGGGGTGATTGCTTTGCCTTCCCCTCAACCATAAACATGCAGAACCCTCCGCACCATAGGTTAGTTCACATAATATTTAATGAAGCATCTTATACATGTACAGCAACATAAAAAACAAGCAATGTTTCGGGATATTCTCCCTTAATCATGCTCATTTAATACATGTGTGTGTAGCCCTTAATAGGGCTCTCATATTAACCCTTACATTGCTGCTTAAATCATATTGTGTAATGCCACCACCTAGTGGTTAATATCTAAATTCGCATAAAGAAAACAACATTCATTTTAAATTTAAGCAATAACTGAGACTGGATGATGCATTTTGATTTGAACTCTATGTTATATACTATAGGAATACAGAGAGGTACAACTCCCTATTGAGGCCTTTAGGTGTCATGGATTCCTTTTGCGTAAAGAGTAATTCCTTGTCGCTGCCTCTCCTTAATTTCCCCACTCCATCTATTACTTACCACCATATCTGGCTTATATTATGATTGGCCTCTAAGAAATGACTAGGTACAGGAGCTCTGGTATCTTTGCATCTAATATTAGATCTATGTTGACTCATCCTGTCTCACACTTTTCTAAGCCAGCTACGGATGGGTGTAAATTTAAGTTATGTTTTGCCCACCCTCTGTCATTTGACTGTCCCTGAATTAATCACCAGAGGACAGTTGCATAATAGATAAAATTAAACTATTAATAGCGGAAGAAAGGGTAATAAAATAGTCAACAGTTAAAAATCTGCAACTGTTTTTGATTATATAATACTGTAATACTATAAATATAAAATACATAATATTCAACTGAATATACTATATGTTACATATATTTACCAAATAATTATATACCTATAAGTCAATTCATATGTTGACTATAATATGAGTTTATATACACACTTCCATACTTACTGTACATCTAGAAATGTACAATTAACATATAATATTCTACTTTAATGTACCTATACTAATGTATCACAAATACCTATAGTTTCAGGCATCTATTATCATAAAATAAAAAAAACACAACTCTTATTTGATTTTAGGTGATCTAACACTTTCATTCATACTATAACTGATTTAAAGGTACCATACTCCTAATACCTAATAACTTATTAAAGAAAAGCAGTAACATATACATCGTTATTAAAACCATTTAGATTAAGAGTATTTAAATAATTAATCCAACAAGTTTCTCTTTGTCTCAATTTTATCATCCTATCACCAACTTCTACAAAGTTCTGGGCATTTTCTAAAGTGGCTAGATTATGAGTGGAGTGTTAATTATCACTCACGCTCACACACTAACTCAGCTAAACTTTGAATTTTTGTGCGTGTTGGATACCGTGCATATTACAAGCTGAAAGTAAAAAGTTTCTCGCTCATGCACTTTGCACTAACACAATGTGTTCAAAAAGCCGAAGTTACAATATTGTGATTGCGTTAACGTATTCCCCATAGACTTCAAGGGAGTGCGAAAAGTGGGAAAATATCTATTTATAAATACTTAGAACATATTACCCTATGTGAAGAACATTGGAATTTTGAAATATTTATAGTACAAACACAGTTAACAGTTTATTAAATATGAATATTGCATTTTACATGTTCTCAGTTACTTAAAAGCAAAAGGTTCAAATGCATATATTGGAGTTGCTGTGTTCCTTGTTCAGAGAGGAATTGCCTGGTATTTTGGCGCTGGAATGTACGTAATAGGTGGGATCAGACTGATATACTACAGGAAAGTTCTGCTCTCAGAAAAGCATTACTGGGCTAAAAAGAAGCTGCACCCAGGTGCTAAATCACCATAGAACAGGTTAACAATGTTATTGAGCTGGTTGTTCATTCCTGTGAGTGCGCTTCTCTCTTTGTTTATGTATATATATATATATATATATATATATTTGTTTTTTTTGTTTTTTTATTTATTTATAAAATATTTTACCAGGAAGGATACATTGAGATTTCTCTCGTTTTCAAGTATGTCCTGGGACCACAAAACATTGCATTGATACAATAGTGTACAATAATATACAAAAACAATAATAATACACAATATATGCAAACATTTAACATAGAACTGGTAGGACGTATTTAATCAACCATGACAGGCACATTCTGTTTTGAGATATGTAGAGAGGGATCTCTTAAAGGATATTAGGCTTGGGGAAGTTTTTAAAGTGTGAGGGATATCATTCCATAATTGTGGTGCTCTGTAGGAAAAGGAGGATCGAGCTGCTTTCTTTTTGTATTGAGGAAAGCTAAATAATGTGCTGTTATTGGATCGGAGGTTATAGGAGGTGGCAATAGCAGGGCAGAGCATTCTGCTCAGGTAGGGTGGGAGCTTCCCAGAAAGGCTCTTAAACACAAGGCAGGAAAGATGGAAGGTGCGTCTGGATTCCAGCAACAGCCAGTTTAGTTCTTTTAGCATGTCACAGTGGTGGGTCCTGTAGTTACATTGTAGCACAAAGCGGCAGAACAAGTTTTACAACGTATTAAGTTTATTAAGATGAGTTTGCGGTGCATATACTACGTCCCCATAATCCATGATAGGCATCAACATTTGCTGTACAATCTTTTCCTTAACTGTAGGGCTGAGGCAAGATTTGTTTCTGTACAGGGCACCTAGTTTTGGATAAAGTTTAGATGCAAGTTTTTCTATGTGGAGGCCAAAAGATAGATTGGGGTCTAATAACATACCCAAGTATTTAAAAGAGTGGACTGTGGTCAGCGTGCAATTGGATTTTGTTTTGATGCGAAGATGGAAATTTTGTAATTTGTGTAATTTAGGTCCCGTTCCAAAGATCATTGTGACAGTTTTGTCAGTGTTTAGGAAGAGTTTGTTTTTTGAGATCCACTTTTCTACCTCTGTGAACTGGTCTTGGAGCACTGCTTAAAGCTGCGACAGATCGGAATTGTTTGCATAGATTACAGTGTCATCTGCGTACATGTGTACAGTTGAGGATTTGCAGACATTAGGTAGATCATTTATAAATAATGTGAATAGTAGGGGGCCGAGAATGGAACCTTGGGGTACACCACACGTGACTGGGAGAGGGAGGGAGTCGCTGTCAGAAATGGAGACATATTGTGATCGATCCGATACATATGATCGAAACCAGGTTAATGGACGATCAGCAATACCAGAGTTTTTTTTTCTAGGCCATATAGGCACCTCTGTGTCTCCTTGTATCTTTATCACAGAATATACTTCTCTATCCAAGAGGTCGGTATGCTGGGTGACTGTGATTGATCCCAGACTGCTTCTATTGCACTAACTGGAGTGCACCCAAAATTGTGAGTTTGCATCGGCACAATCAAATCACATTCACTGTGTTGAACAAACAATATTGGGCCATGTGGCGCATCTGTCTTTTTTCTGTTTTATAGTTTGAGCAGTAGTATGTCGTGGTCTACTGTGTCAAAGACCTTTGCAAAATCAAGGAAAATAGCTACAGTTTGGTCTCCTTGTTCCATGCCAGTTTGGATGTCGTTGCAAACTTTTAGGAGGGCAGTTGTAGTGGAGTGATTTGGGCGAAAACCTGATTAATCAAGGGTCAGATAGTTAGATTGTTGGTAATACTCACATTAGTGCGTATGGACGCATTTTTCTAAGATTTTTGACAATACTGGGAGCAAAGATATAGGGGGATAATTAGAAACCAAGGTTAACTCCCCACTCTTATGGATAGGCACTACTCTTGCAGTTTTCCAAAGTTTGGGAATGTATCCAGACACCAAGGATTCAATAATTAGGGTTGTGACCGGTTTAGCAATTGCTGGCGCACTGAGCTTCAACAGCATTGCTGGGATTTGATCAGGTCCAGACTGGTTTTTCATTTTTAGATTATTAAGGTGTTTCTTAACGACATTGATGGGTACAGGTCTAAAATTGAACTTCTCTATATTGGGTCTTTGATGATTTAGTGGGGCCTGATCCACATTTGTAGTTTCAGGATGCGTGTCATTTATTAGTTTGTCAATCAGGGTGGTGGAGCATCCGACAAAATAACTATTAAAGGCATTTGCTACTTGTAAGGGGAGTTGCAGGGTATGGTTGTCCACAGTGACAGTGGGGGTTGGGAGTGGATTGGAGGATTTTGTAAGTTATTTATGAGTTTCCAAAACTTTCTAGGGTTTAATATGTTATTGTTCAGATTTTCACAGAAATATTGGACCTTGGCCAATTTTGTTTGTTTAGAGCATATATTTCGCCATTTTCTATATACACAGTCATCGTTCATAGAGCCTGTATGTTTGAATTTTGACCACAATGAATCCTGAAACTGGTACATTTGAATAAGGTCAGCTGTGATCCAATTCAGGTGTGCTCCTTTTACTCTCACCTTACGCAGCGGGGCATGTAAATTCCAAACTTGTAGGAGTGAAGACTGAAAGAATTCAACTGCAGAGTCTAGATCAGGGATTAAGTTTAATCTGTGCCAGGGTAGTTTCTGGATGTCAATTACAAAAGATTGAAGATTAAATTTTTTGAAGGTTCTGGTGATTTTAACCTTGGGAGAGCATTTAGTTGCCTTTATTTTACGCATACAGTACACTAAGAAATTATCACTGAAATTGTTAGGGAGAACACCTGCCTCCTGGATTCGGTCGGGAGAAGTGGAGATAATCCAGTCGAGCAGTGTGTGATTATGGCTTTTGATGTTTATGCGAGTTGGTGAGGAGATTAATTGCATTAGCTGCAAAGATTTAAAAAGCGAGCGACAACTATTATTTTTTGGATTCAGCCAATCAATATTAAAATCTCCAAAAACCAAAATTTCACTTTTTGGGTTTTGAGCTATGGTTTCAGTAAGGAGATGTGCTATGTCAGAAATGGAATGCACAGGGGAGCTAGGTGGGCGGTAGATTCCTGCAACAATGATTGATTTACTGCACGGGATCTCAATTTTGCCAGAAAGGAAATCAAAGGTGGCAGAAGAGCTATATTTTTGTAAGGGGGTGTACTTTATGGAAATGTCAGCATAAATTACAATGCCGCCTCCTCTCTTTGCTCTATCATTTCTATGGCATGAATACCCATGTATTGCAATGGCAGAGTCAGGTATTTTTGAGATTAGCCACGATTCAGAGATCACAATGATTTTGGGCTTGTAATGTGAACACCAAGCTTGCAGTGCATCGATTTTTGGTAGTAAGCTGCGAATATTACAGTGCACAAATGCAAGGCCTTTTTTAGCTGGAAGGCTAGGAATGGAATTTGTTGCTGGACCAGGGTTAGACTCTACATCATTTGCAAGGGCAAGTAACATAAGGAAAAGGAATTTGGAAATCATTTTTGTTTGGCCATATTGTGAATGTGATACTTTATAATTTTGTGAGTTTGGGGTAGGTGGGTTATTTGTAATAACCCTCCACCAGCACTCAGCAGATAAGTTACAGCAACAGAGCAGGCCATGGTGTATGATAAAGTGTTTTACAGTTTGAGGTGTGAGTTTATGGTGGTAATGATAGGAACAAAATTGGAGTGAGAAAAGAGTTATCATGAATAACAGTATGGTCATATTTGGATTCATGTTACTGGTATAAGGTGTGTAGATGGGGAGGGAAAAAAAAGTATATACTATTGTTGTGTGATATGTAGCTATTTGTAGGAAGAGAGGGTATGTATTCTAAAGGGTTAAGTAAAAGGAAGGATGTGTTGATTAGTGTTTGCACCTGTCATTTAATGAGAAATAAAGTAGTGTGGGAGACTATCTATAAATGAAGAAATGAGCCTGGGGTGGGTGGGTTGAGGGGCGGGGTGGGTGGGTTGAGGGGCAGGGTGGGAGGGAAACTATCTTCCATAGGCTACATGTTTGCATATCAGTGGTACAGCTGAGGTGAATGTCTGTATTTTCTTATTAAGACAGGGGTGCTTTTAAAATCAGGCTGAAGGAGAGAGATATATTAGCGTCAGATTGGCCTGCAAAAGTTTAAAGGAATGGGGAGGTACTATGTCTATGGACATTTGAGCTAAGGGTCATTTAATCAAACACAGGGAAAGTTGAAAATTACAGAGATAAGACAGGAGGTATTCATGCAGGGGAATAAACCATTAAACAAAGTACAAAAAAGATATATGGGCCTTAACTGGTTAAACTAACTTTTAACATAATGGTCAGACATAATGGTGACAAAATATGCATTTAAAATTATCAAAACAAAGCAAAAAAACTAAACAAAAACAATATATATATAGCAATACACACATCAGAAAATAACAGGGTAGGTAAAATAAAGTGATATTACTATCTTCCATAGGCTACCTGTTTGCATAGCAGTGGTACAGCTGAGGTGAATGTCTGTCTGTATTTTCTTATTAAGACTGGGGTGCTTTTAAAATCAGGCTGTTTGCATAGCAGTGGTACAGCTGAGGTGAATGTCTGTCTGTATTTTCTTATTAAGACTGTGGTGCTTTTAAAATCAGGCTGTTTGCATAGCAGTGGTACAGCTGAGGTGAATGTCTGTATTTTCTTATTAAGACTCTTATTAAGTCTTATTAAGACTCTGTGTGTGTATATATATATATATATATATATATATATATATATATATACACACAGAGAGAAGTACACTCACAGGAATGAACAACTGGCTCAATACTATTGTTAGCTTGTTCTATGGTGATTTACCACCTGGGTGCAGCTTCTTTTAGCCCAGTAATGCTTTTCCCAGAGTAGAACTTCCCTGTAGTATATCAGTCTGATCCCACCTATTACGGTCAGTCCAGCGCCGAAATACCAGGCTATTCCTCTTGGAACAAGGAACACAGCAACCCCAGACGATCGTTTCAGCCTTCATTGGGCCTTGTCAGTGAGGTGTAGCCATATTCCTCTAAGCACACTGAGCAAGGAGTCCACGTCTGGTTTCCCCTTTTTCCCATAGGGAGACTAAATACACACAGAGAGAAGCACACTCACACGAATGAACAACTGGCTCAATACTATTGTTAGCCTGTTCTATGGCGATTTACGACCTGGATGCAGCTTCTTTTAGCCCAGTAATGCTTTTCACAGAGTAGAACTTTCCTGTACTATATAAGTCTGAACCCACCTATTACGGTCAGTCCAGCGCCGAAATACCAGGCAATTCCTCTCTGAACAAGGAACACAGCAACCCCAGATGATCGTTTCAGCCTTCACATATATAAATATATATATATATATATATATATATATATATATATATATATATTTATATATATATATATATATATATATATACAGTTGCAAGAAAAAGTATGTGAACCCTTTGGAATGATATGGATTTCTGCACAAATTGGTCATAAAATGTGATCTGATCATCATCTAAGTCACAACAATAGACAATCACAGTCTGCTTAAACTAATAACACACAAAGAATGAAATGTTGCCATGTTTTTATGGAACACACCATGTAAACATTCCCAGTGCAGGTGGAAAAAGTATGTGAACCCTTGGATTTAATAACTGGTTGAACCTCCTTTGGCAGCAATAACTTCAACCAAACGTTTCCTGTAGTTGCAGATCTGACGTGCACAATGGTCAGGAGTAATTCTTGACCATTCCTCTTTACAGAATTGTTTCAGTTCAGCAATATTCTTGGGATGTCTGGTGTGAATCACTTTCTTGAGGTCATGCCACAGCATCTCAATCGGGTTGAGGTCAGGACTCTGACTGGGCCACTTCAAAAGGCATATTTTCTTCTCTTTAAGCCATTCTGTTGTTGATTTACTTCTATGCTTTGGGTCATTGTCCTGTTGCAACACCCATCTTCTGTTGAGCTACAGCTGGTAGACAGATGGCCTTAAGTTCTCCTGCAAAATGTCTTGATAAACTTGGGAATTAATTTTTCCTTCGATGATAGCAATCCGTCCAGGCCCTGACGCAGCAAAGCAGCCCCAAACCATGATGCCCCCACCACCATACTTCACAGTTGGGATGAGGTTTTGATGTTGGTGTGCTGTGCCTCTTTTTTTGCCACACATAGTGTTGTGTGTTTCTTCCAAACAACTCAACTTTGGTTTCATCTGTCCACAGAATATTTTGCCAGTACTGCTGTTGAACATCCAGGTGCTCTCGTGCAAACTGTAAACGTGCAGCAATGTTTTGTTTGGACAGCAGTGGCTTCCTCTGTGGTATCCTCCCATGAAATCCATTCTTGTTTAGTGTTTTACGTATTGTAGATTTGCTAACAGGGATGTTAGCATTTGCCAGTGACTTTTGTAAGTCTTTAGCTGACACTCTAGGATTCTTCTTCACCTCATTGAGCAGTCTGCGCTGTGCTCTTGCAGTCATCTTTACAGGACGGCCACTTCTAGGGAGAGTAGCAGCAGTGCTGAACTTTCTCCATTTATAGACAATTTGTCTTACCGTGGACTGATGAACAGCAAGGCTTTTTGAGATACTTTTATAACCCTTTATGCAAGTCAACAATTCTTAATCGTAGGTCTTCTGAGAGCTCTTTTGTGCGAGGCATCATTCACATCAGGCAATGCTTCTTGTGAAAAGCAAACCCAGAACTGGTGTGTGTTTTTTATAGGGCAGGGCAGCTGTAACCAACACCTCCAATCTCATCTCATTGATTGGACTCCAGTTGGCTGACATCTCACTCCAATTAGCTCTTGGAGATGTCATTAGTCTAGGGGTTCACATACTTTGTCCACCTGCACTGTGAATGTTTACATGGTGTGTTCAATAAAAACATGGCAAAATTTCATTCTTTGTGTGTTATTAGTTTAAGCAGACTGTGATTGTCTATTGTTGTGACTTAGATGATGATCAGATCACATTTTATGACCAATTTGTGCAGAAATCCATATAATTCCAAAGGGTTCACATACTTTTTCTTGCAACTGTATATTCAAATCTATTATGTGTTTATATTTGTTTTACTGTATATGTAGTGTACATATTTCACATTCCAATGTTCTTCACTTACAGGATAATGTCCTTTTTTATTTTGAAAGGACCACTAAATGCAGTAGAATAGCATAATAAATTGCAAACAAGCAGTAGATTTTTTTTCTGGAAAATTATTTTTTTCTCCCATTTTACGGCCCCCTGTATCATGTGACAGACATCAGTCAATCACAGACTAGTATATGTATACCATGTGAGCTTGTGCATGTGCTCAGTAGGACCTTGTTCCCCAGAAAGTGTGCATATAACAATTTGATAATGGAAGTAAATTGGAAATTGTCTTAAAATTGCATGCTCTTTCTGAATCATAAAAGTTTATTTTGACTTGTCCATTTAAATACATATTTCTATATATAAGTGTATATACGTATAACTGTATATCTATTCCTATAAATATATATTTATATGGATTTTACATGGACAGTATCAGATATATCTGGAAATATATATTTAATAATAAAAAGTACAATATTTTCTATGTGAAGATGCTATAAATGTAAAATATACGTTTTGAGCATCACATTTCTCAAATTAGTACTTATTGTGGTTAGGTTTACACAAAGTATTCTTAAAGTGTATTATTTAACCCCTTAATGACTGAGGACGTGCAGGGTACGTCCTCAGAAAAAAGGCAGTTAATGCCTGAGAACGTACCCTGCACGTCCTCGGTCTGGAAAGCAGCTGGAAGCGATCCTGCTCGCTTCCAGCTGCTTTCCGGTTATTGCAGTGATGCCTTGATATCGAGGCATCCTGCAATAACATTTTTAAGCCATCCGGTGCAGAGAGAGCCACTCTGTGGCCCTCTTTGCACCGGAGATTGTTGGCTTACCGCGTTGGTGGGTGGGAGGCTGGTGGGAGGCGGGTGGTGGCCATCGATGGCCTTGGCGACGAGCAGGAGGGGCGGGATCGTGGGCGTGGGCGATCGGGGGCGCGCACTGACGCGCGCGCGTGCACGGAAGGGCGGGGGCGGGCGCGTGCACGGGGAGGGAGCGGGTGGGAACCGCTACACTACAGAAAAAAGTAAAAAAAAAAAGCATAAAAAAGGGAATAAAAGTTTTTTTATTTATTAATCAATTAAGGTGTTGGGGTTTGTCTGTTAGGGGGGGTGAATCTACACTACAGAATTTCTATTTTTGTTTTAAAAAAAACGTTTTTTTCTTGAAACTGGGTACTGGCAGACAGCTGCCAGTACCCAAGATGGCCCCCAATAATGCAGAGGGGGAGGGTAAGAGAGCTGTTTTGGGGGTGGATCAGGGAGGTTGGGGGCTAAGGGGGGATTCTACAAAGCAGCATATGTAAATATGCTAAAAAAAAAAAGAACAAATTAAAAAAAACTTTTATTTTAGTACTGGCAGACTTTCTGCCAGTACTTAAGATGGCGGGGACAATTGTGGGGTGGGGGAGGGAAGGGAGCTGTTTGGGAGGGATCAGGGGGTCTAATGTGTCAGGTGGGAGGCTGATCTCTACACTAAAGCTAAAATTAACCCTGCAAGCTCCCTACAAACTACCTAATTAACCCCTTCACTGCTAGCCATAATATACGTGTGATGCGCAGCAGCATTTAGCGGCCTTCTAATTACCAAAAAGCAACGCCAAAGTCATATATGTCTGCTATTTCTGAACAAAGGGGATCCCAGAAAAGCATTTACAACCATTTGTGCCATAATTGCATAAGCTGTTTGTAAATAATTTCAGTGAGAAACCTAAAATTGTGAAAAATTTAACGTTTTTTTAAATTTGATCGCATATGGTGGTGAAATGGTGGCATGAAATATACCAAAATGGGCCTAGATCAATACTTGGGGTTGTCTACTACACTACACTAAAGCTAAAATTAACCATACAAGCTCCCTACATGCTCCCTAATTAACCCCTTCACTGCTGGGCATAAAACACGTGTGGTGCGCAGTGGCATTTAGCAGCCTTCTAATTACCAAAAAGCAACGCCAAAGCCATATATGTCTGCTATTTCTGAACAAAGGGGATCCCAGAGAAGAATTTACAACCATTTATGCCATAATTGCACAAGTTGTTTGTAAATAATTTCAGTGAGAAACCTAAAGTTTGTGAAAAAATTTGTGAAAAAGTGAACAATTTTTTTTATTTGATCGCATTTGGCGGTGAAATGGTGGCATGAAATATACCAAAATGGGCCTAGATCAATACTTTGGGATGTCTTCTAAAAAAAAATATATACATGTCAATGGATATTCAGGGATTCCTGAAAGATATCAGTGTCCCAATGTAACTAGCGCTAATTTTGAAAAAAAGTGGTTTGGAAATAGCAAAGTGCTACTTGTATTTATGGACCTATAACTTGCAAAAAAAGCAAAGAACATGTAAACATTGGGTATTTCTAAACTCAGAACAAAATTTAGAAACTATTTAGCATGGGATTTTTTTGGTGGTTGTAGATGTGTAACAGATTTTGGGGGTCAAAGTTAGAAAAAGTGTGTTTTTTTCCATTTTTTCCTCATATTTTATAAAAAAAATTAGAGTAAATTATAAGATATGATAAAAATAATGGTATCTTTAGAAAGCCCATTTAATGGCAAGAAAAACGGTATATAATATGTGTGGGTACAGTAAATGAGTAAGAGGAAAATTACAGCTAAACACAAACACCGCAAAAATGTAAAAATAGCCTTGGTCCCAAACGGACAGAAAATGGAAAAGTGCTGCGGTCATTAAGGGGTTAAATATGATATATAAATAACTAAAAAAAATATTTAAATTATTGAAAATTATTAAATATTCTGTAAAATATTCTAAATAATACAAAGAATACGTCTATATATTTTACAGTATGTTAATTAATTTTTTATAATTTAAATTCATTTATTAAAATGTTATGTTATATTTCAATAATGCGTCTTAAGAATAGTTTTCATGTGTGCTAACCTGATCGCATTAAGATCTAAATTGAGAAGAGCGATGCGCAAAATGCATATTTTGCATTCCTATGTTCCCCACATAGAAATTAATGTACTTTTATTAATAAATAAATAAATAAATATATATATATATATATAAATATATATATATATATATATATATATATATATATATATATATATATATATATATACATACACACAATATATCTGATACTGTTCATGTAAAATGCATTTATTTACGTACACACTGAATACAGATAATGGCTATAACATTTTTCTGACTAGAGAGATTAGCCAGAATGAAGTAACTTTGTTAGATTTAAACATCTGGAAAAAAGGCAACAGCTTAAATACCAAGGTATATAGAAAGTCGACAGCCACAAATAGCCTGTTACATGCTAGCAGCCATCATCCTGAAAATTTGAAGTCAGGAATTCCAGTAGGGCCATTCTTACATTTAAAAAGGAACTGCTCTAGTGAAAAAGATTTTGAAGAACAGGAAAAAGAAATGTAATCCAGATTTCTGGAGAGGGGCTATTTAAAATGACAGATTTAAAAAGCATGGATCAGTTCCAGACAGAGTTCAAGACGTGACCTTCTCTACAATAAACGAGACAGAAACCAAGATGTAGGGAAGGTTCGATTAATAACAAGGTGTAACTCACACTGGAAGCAGATTAGAGAAATTAAGAAAAAATATTCGCACATTTTTACAGTTCACCAGATTTAAAAGAACATATTGGGGATTATCCCTTATTAACAGCTTGCAGAGCACAGAGTTTAAAGGACAGGGTGGTACATAGCAAGTATACAAAGAAAGACACTCCTGGTTGGAAAAAAGGAGTAGGTGGCTTGGCTGTAGTCCTTGTGGCCACTGTGTGTATTGCAGGTTCATCCAGAAAACAAACAAATTTGGTACAAATCCAGATGAACAATATGATATAAGAAAATGGATAACTTGCAATACAGCAGGTGTCATTTATCTTTTACACTGTTCGTGTCCAAAATATTATATAGGAAAAACAAAGAGAGAACTAAAAGATCGAGTTAGGGAACATAGGGATGATATTAAGGGTAAGGTACAAGACAGCCCCGTAGCAAGGCATTTTGAGAGTGATCAAAATTCTAATTTCACAATCCTTAAATTTACAGGGATTGAACACATTAAGCAACATAGCCATGGAGGTAATGTAGATCGACTTTCGTTACAACATGAAAGTAGATGGATGTACAAACTTAATACCCTAGCACCTAACGGTTTAAAATAAAAAATAGATTTTTCCTGTTTTCTTTAGTATTTATAGTTTTCTTTAGTATTTATAGTTTTCCTATGAATGTTTTTTGACCTGAGAACTTTAACTAAAAGCAATACTTTTTGTAACTGGTTTTTGGAATAATTGCCCAACTCTGAAATAATGTTGCAATATATTTAGTGTTGAGTGTAATACTGTTGATGTATGCCAATATTTAAAATATGTTGATTAAACCTGTTTCCCAAGGAATTGTAAACTATTCCTTTAATGTATATATTTTGAGTTTTTAAAGGTTTCCATGATGGTTCACTAGAAATACCCAAAGTGTTTATGTAGTAAATGATTTAAGGGATTGTTAAGAAATTGTGTAAAAGATACAGGGGGTTAGTTATCAAGCCGTCTACTTTCCTGGCTTCGCCGGCCCAATATGCCCGCCTAAGCTCGCCTCACATCGCCACAGCGAACCTGAAAAAATACGCCTAAGTTATCAAATAAAGCTGTCAAAAAGCCGCGGGGCGATGAGCAGCGGACTGTGACAGTTATCACTCATCCGATCTCGCTGCCCTTTGGCTTTTTCCCAGCTTTATTGCTAGCCTGTCACTAAGCACTCACACTAAACTAACTGTTCTATCCCTATACCGGCGCCCCCGGAGCCTCCCAAGATGGCGTCCCCTCAATTCCGATTGGCTGATAGGATTCTATCAGCCAATCGGAATTAAGGTAGGAAAATTCTGATTGGCTGATGAAATCAGCCAATCAGATTCAAGTTCAATCCGATTGGCTGATCCAATCAGCCAATCAGATTGAGCTTGCATTCTATTGGCTGATCGGAACAGCCAATAGAATGCGAGCTCAATCTGATTGGCTGATTCCATCAGCCAATCAGATTTTTCCTACCTTAATTCCGATTGGCTGATAGAATCCTATCAGCCAATTGGAATTGAGGGGACGCCATCTTGGATGACGTCCCTTAAAGGAGCCTTCATTCATCGTAGTCCGTCGGTGAAGAAGGAGGTTCCGCGTCGGCGGAAGGAAGATTCAAGACCCGGCTTGGAAGATGACTTCGCCCGGATAGAAGACCTCTTCAGCGCCTCTTTGAAGATGACATCGGCCGGATCGAAGACTTTTCTTCAGCGCCGCCTGGATGATGACTTCATCGGATGGAAGATTTCTTCAGCGCCGCTTGGAGGATTAACTTCTTCCGCTCCGGATGTCCACTTCGGTTCCATCGCTGCTCGGCTGAGTGAAGACAAGGTAGGATGATCTTCAGGGGATTAGTGTTAGGTTTTTGTAAGGGGGGTTTGGGTTAGATTAGGGGTATGTGGGTGGTGGGTTTTAATGTTGGGGGGGGGTTGTATTTTTCTTTTACAGGCAAAAGAGCTGTTTTCTTTGGGGCATGCCCCCACAAATGGCCCTTTTAAGGGCTGGTAAGGTAAAAGAGCTTTGAACTTTATTTAATTTAGAATAGGGTAGGGCATTTTTTTATTTTGGGGGGTTTGTTATTTTATTAGGGGGCTTAGATTAGGTGTAAGTAGCTTAAAATTGTTGTCATATTTTTAATATTTTTAACATGTTTGTAACTTATTTTTTTATTTTTTGTAACTTAGCTTTTTTTATTTTTTGTACTTTAGTTAGTTTATGTAATTGTATTTAATTGTAGTTATTTGTAGGTAGTTTATTTAATTAATTTAATGATAGTGTAGTATTAGGTTTAATTGTAACTTAAGTTAGGATTTATTTTACAGGTAATTTTGTATTTCTTTTAGCTAGGTAGTTATTAAATAGTTAATAACTATTTAATAACTATTCTAACTAGCTAAAATAAATACAAAGTTACCTGTAAAATAAATATAAATCCTAAGATAGCTACAATATAATTATTAATTATATTGTAGCTATCTTAGGCCTAGATTTAGAGTTCGGCGGTAGCCGTCAAAACCAGCGTTAGAGGCTCCTAACGCTGGTTTTGGCCGCCCGCTGGTATTTGGAGTCAGTGATTAAAGGGTCTAACGCTCACTTTTCAGCCGCGACTTTTCCATACCGCAGATCCCCCTACGCCATTTGCGTAGCCTATCTTTTCAATGGGATCTTCCTAACGCCGGTATTTAGAGTCGTTTCTGCAGTGAGCGTTAGAGCTCTAACGACAAGATTCCAGCCGCCTGAAAATAGCAGGAGTTAAGAGCTTTCTGGCTAACGCCGGTTTATAAAGCTCTTAACTACTGTACCCTAAAGTACACTAACACCCATAAACTACCTATGTACCCCTAAACCGAGGTCCCCCCACATCGCCGCCACTCGATTAAAATTTTTAACCCCTAATCTGCCGACCGCCACCTACGTTATACTTATGTACCCCTAATCTGCTGCCCCTAACACCGCCGACCCCTGTATTATATCTATTAACCCCTAACTTGCCCCCACAACGTCGCCGCAAGCTACTTAAAATAATTAACCCCTAATCTTCCGACCGCAAATCGCCGCCACCTACGTTATCCCTATGTACCCCTAATCTGCTACCCCTAACATCGCCGACCCCTATGTTATATTTATTAACCCCTAATCTGCCCCCCTCAACGTCGCCGACACCTACCTACACTTATTAACCCCTAATCTGCCGAGCGGACCTGAGCGCTACTATAATAAAGTTATTAACCCCTAATCCGCCTCACTAACCCTATCATAAATAGTATTAACCCCTAATCTGCCCTCCCTAACATCGCCGACACCTAACTTCAATTATTAACCCCTAATCTGCCGAGCGGACCTCACCGCTACTATAATAAATGTATTAACCCCTAAAGCTAAGTCTAACCCTAACACTAACACCCCCCTAAGTTAAATATAATTTTTATCTAACGAAATAAATTAACTCTTATTAAATAAATGATTCCTATTTAAAGCTAAATACTTACCTGTAAAATAAATCCTAATATAGCTACAATATAAATTATAATTATATTATAGCTATTTTAGGATTAATATTTATTTTACAGGCAACTTTGTAATTATTTTAACCAGGTACAATAGCTATTAAATAGTTAAGAACTATTTAATAGTTACCTAGTTAAAATAATAACAAATTTACCTGTAAAATAAATCCTAACCTAAGATATAATTAAACCTAACACTACCCTATCAATAAAATAATTAAATAAACTACCTACAATTACCTACAATTAACCTAACACTACACTATCAATAAATTAATTAAACACAATTGCTACAAATAAATACAATTAAATAAACTATCTAAAGTACAAAAAATAAAAAAGAACTAAGTTACAGAAAATAATAAAATATTTACAAACATAAGAAAAATATTACAACAATTTTAAACTAATTACACCTACTCTAAGCCCCCTAATAAAATAACAAAGCCCCCCAAAATAAAAAATTCCCTACCCTATTCTAAAATACAAATATTACAAGCTCTTTTACCTTACCAGCCCTGAACAGGGCCCTTTGCGGGGCATGCCCCAAGAATTTCAGCTCTTTTGCCTGTAAAAAAAAACATACAATACCCCCCCCCCAACATTACAACCCACCACCCACATACCCCTAATCTAACCCAAACCCCCCTTAAATAAACCTAACACTACCCCCCTGATGATCTTCCTACCTTGTCTTCACCATGCCAGGTTCACCGATCCGTCCTGGCTCCAAGATCTTCATCCAACCCAAGCGGGGGCTAGACATCCACTGAAGAAGTCCAGAAGAGGGTCCAAAGTCTTCCTCCTATCCGGCAAGAAGAGGACATCCGGACCGGCAAACATCTTCTCCAAGCGGCATCTTCTATCTTCTTCCATCCGATGACGACCGGCTCCATCTTGAAGACCTCCAGCGCGGATCCATCCTCTTCTTCCGACGACTAGACGACGAATGACGGTTCCTTTAAGGGACGTCATCCAAGATGGCGTCCCTCGAATTCCGATTGGCTGATAGGATTCTATCAGCCAATCGGAATTAAGGTAGGAATTTTCTGATTGGCTGATGGAATCAGCCAATCAGAATATAGTTCAATCCGATTGGCTGATCCAATCAGCCAATCAGATTGAGCTCGCATTCTATTGGCTGATCGGAACAGCCAATAGAATGCGAGCTCAATCTGATTGGCTGATTGGATCAGCCAATCGGATTGAACTATATTCTGATTGGCTGATTCCATCAGCCAATCAGAAAATTCCTACCTTAATTCCGATTGGCTGATAGAATCCTATCAGCCAATCGGAATTCGAGGGACGCCATCTTGGATGACGTCCCTTAAAGGAACCGTCATTCGTCGTCTAGTCGTCGGAAGAAGAGGATGGATCCGCGCTGGAGGTCTTCAAGATGGAGCCGGTCGTCATCGGATGGAAGAAGATAGAAGATGCCGCTTGGAGAAGATGTTTGCCGGTCCGGATGTCCTCTTCTTGCCGGATAGGAGGAAGACTTTGGACCCTCTTCTGGACTTCTTCAGTGGATGTCTAGCCCCCGCTTGGGTTGGATGAAGATCTTGGAGCCAGGACGGATCGGTGAACCTGGCATGGTGAAGACAAGGTAGGAAGATCATCTGGGGGGTAGTGTTAGGTTTATTTATGGGGGGTTTGGGTTAGATTAGGGGTATGTGGGTGGTGGGTTGTAATGTTGGGGGGGGGGTATTGTATGTTTTTTTTTACAGGCAAAAGAGCTGAAATTCTTGGGGCATGCCCCGCAAAGGGCCCTGTTCAGGGCTGGTAAGGTAAAAGAGCTTGTAATATTTGTATTTTAGAATAGGGTAGGGAATTTTTTATTTTGGGGGGCTTTGTTATTTTATTAGGGGGCTTAGAGTAGGTGTAATTAGTTTAAAATTGTTGTAATATTTTTCTTATGTTTGTAAATATTTTATTATTTTCTGTAACTTAGTTCTTTTTTATTTTTTGTACTTTAGATAGTTTATTTAATTGTATTTATTTGTAGCAATTGTGTTTAATTAATTTATTGATAGTGTAGTGTTAGGTTAATTGTAGGTAATTGTAGGTAGTTTATTTAATTATTTTATTGATAGGGTAGTGTTAGGTTTAATTATATCTTAGGTTAGGATTTATTTTACAGGTAAATTTGTTATTATTTTAACTAGGTAACTATTAAATAGTTCTTAACTATTTAATAGCTATTGTACCTGGTTAAAATAATTACAAAGTTGCCTGTAAAATAAATATTAATCCTAAAATAGCTATAATATAATTATAATTTATATTGTAGCTATATTAGGATTTATTTTACAGGTAAGTATTTAGCTTTAAATAGGAATCATTTATTTAATAAGAGTTAATTTATTTCGTTAGATAAAAATTATATTTAACTTAGGGGGGTGTTAGTGTTAGGGTTAGACTTAGCTTTAGGGGTTAATACATTTATTAGAATAGCGGTGAGCTCCGGTCGGCAGATTAGGGGTTAATAATTGAAGGTAGGTGTCGGCGATGTTAGGGAGGGCAGATTAGGGGTTAATACTATTTATGATAGGGTTAGTGAGGCGGATTAGGGGTTAATAACTTTATTATAGTAGCGCTCAGGTCCGCTCGGCAGATTAGGGGTTAATAAGTGTAGGCAGGTGTCGGCGACGTTGTGGGGGGCAGATTAGGGGTTAATAAATATAACATAGGGGTCGGCGATGTTAGGGCAGCAGATTAGGGGTACATAGGGATAACGTAGGTGGCGGCGGTTTACGAAGCGGCAGATTAGGGGTTAATAATAATATGCAGGGGTCAGCGATAGCGGGGGCGGCAGATTAGGGGTTAATAAGTGTAAGGTTAGGGGTGTTTAGACTCGGGGTACATGTTAGAGTGTTAGGTGCAGACGTAGGAAGTGTTTCCCCATAGGAAACAATGGGGCTGCGTTAAGAGCTGAACGCTGCTTTTTTGCAGGTGTTAGGTTTTTTTTCAGCTCAAACTGCCCCATTGTTTCCTATGGGAGAATCGTGCACGAGCACGTTTTTGATGCCGGCCGCGTCCGTAAGCAACTCTGGTATCGAGAGTTGCATTTGCGGTAAATATGCTCTACGCTCCTTTTTTGGAGCCTAACGCAGCATTTGTTTGAACTCTCGATACCAGAGTTAAATTTATGGTGCGGCCAGAAAAAAACCCGCGGAGCGTTAACAGCCCTTTTACCGCCGAACTCCAAATCTAGACCTTAGGGTTTATTTTACAGGTAAGTATTTAGTTTTAAATAGGAATAATTTATTAAAGTATAGTGTAGTGTTAGGTGTAATTGTAACTTAGGTTAGGATTTATTTTACAGGTAAATTTCAGTTTATTTTTACTAGATAGCTATTAAACAGTTAATAACTATTTAATAGCTATTGTACCTAGTTAAAATAAATTGAAAGGTACCTGTAAAATAAAAATAAATCCTAAGATAGCTACAATATAATTATTATTTATATTGTAGCTATATTAGGGTTTATTTTATAGGTAAGTATTTAGTTTTAAATAGGATTCATTTCGTTAATAAGAGTTAATTTATTTAGATTTATTTAATTAATATTTAAGTTAGGGGGGCGTTAGGGTTAGTGTTAGACTTAGGTTTAGGGGTTAATAATTATATTACAGTGGCGGCAGCGTAGTGGGGGGCAGGATAGGGGTTAATAAATTTATTATAGGTGGCGACGGTGTAGGAGGGGCAGATTAGGGGTTATTAAATTTATTATAGGTGGCGACGGTGTAGGGGGGGCAGGATAGGGGTTAATACATTTAATATAGGTTGCGGCGGGTTCAGGGAGCGGCGGTTTAGGGGTTAATACATTTATTATAGTTGCGGTGGGCTCCGGGAGCGGCGGTTTAGGGGTTAATATGTATAGAGTAGCTTGCGGTGGGCTCCGGGAGTGGCGGTTTAGGGAGTAATAACTTTATTTAGTTGCGGCGGTGTAGGGGGGGCAGATTAGTGGTGTTTAGACTCAGGGTACATGTTAGGGTGTTAGGTCTAGACAGATCCCATAGAAATGAATGGGATGTCTGTCAGCAGCGAACTTGTACTTTCGCTATGGTCAGACTCCCATTGATTCCTATGGGATCCGCCGCCTCCAGGGGTGGCGGTTTGAAAACCAGGTACGCTGGGCCGTAAAAGTGCCGAGCGTACCTGCTAGTTTTTTGATAACTAGCAAAAGTGTGCGGAACATCTGGAGTGACACAAGAATCGATCTGTGTCGGACTGAGTCCGGCGGATCTAAGCTTACGTCACAAAATTCTACTTTTGCCGGTCTCGAGCCTTTGATAACTAAGGCGTATCAGCCTCTCCACAAATACGCTGTGGAATTCCAGCGTATTTGAGGTTGACGGCTTGATAACTAGGCCCCACAATGTGAAGCTTTGATCCCTCTTCAATAGATCAGGTGCCCTTTAAACAAAACGAAAGGGAATATGAGCGAAACAAGGAGGTGCTGACTAGAGAATAAATAGCCAGCACTCCATGAAGGAGGTATCTGATGACGCCCTGTAAGTTAGCCCTTTTCTGGGAGCGGCGAAACGCATCACAACTGGCGCTCCTCTAACCGGGATACTTGAACTGTGAGCCGTATGTATCCTGTTTGTCTCCCCACCCGCTAAACACAGACTTGGAGAACCGTGGCTGGATGCACCTAAGAGGCACGTCTCTGAGTTGGATTTGAGGACGGAACGCCAGGCAATGTGCTGCAGCAGAAAATAGCCACAGGTGTCTACATAAGTCAAGCGGTAAGATCTTTTGGGGTTAAATTGAGTACAACGGATGCTTACCATCCTACACCTAACGGTTGTCTGCCACTTGAACTTGATTTAATACTGGGAGCTTGTACTGACACTAAGTGCTCCCAAGGACTGAGGTGGCAGCATTTATTCTCTTTTTTGATTGAAGCATAGGAATCTAGATGCAAGTTTGTTTCTTCAAGCCAGAATTGCATGTAGCAGTTTGGAATTTAGATACAATTAGAGAACTGTTGCTGTTTTATTTCCATTGGAACTGTTTGAGCATGCCTTGTACACTAATGTGCTCAATTTAAGTTTCAGAATCATCTGTACTATGAGAATGTCTAGGATTGTATAAAGTGGCTCATATTGTTTTGAATATTGAATTTGTTATTTTTAATTTAGAGGTTGTTTAAAGGTTTTTTTCTGAGGGTTTGTGAAGAGGTATTAATAAAACAATTTTGATTTAGGGTTTTTTGAGTGCTGCCTTGTAATTCTTTGGTACCCATTTATATTGTGGCTATCTTTCTTTTTATTTTTGATATATATATAATTTTTTTATTTAAGAATAAAAAGGACATTATTCTGAAAGTGAAGAACTTTGGAATTTGAAATATGTACAGTAAATATAAAACACATAAATACATATGTACACACAAATATGAAACTATATATATACATATTTAGACATTTATATTTATATATCTCTATGTTAAACTCCTTTGCAGTCCTTTTTTTCTAATACCTTGAGACCTCATATCTTTAAGCCCTTATACGTTTTGTGTGCATATTATTTTTAAATAATTTTTATAAAACGGTGTTATTATGAGTGTAACTATACTTTTAGATGTATTTTTAATGTGCTTTGTGACACTTTTTATTATTCAAACATAACAGTTAACCAGAAACCACAAAGTAGAATATCGCTGGAGATTTGCGAATATCTACTAAAAAGTATGCACGTAGAAGCACTCTGGGCCCAGACTTATGGGCAGGATGTGTGGTGCTAGGTTAAAATATAACTTTTATTAATTAATAAATTAAACAATTAAAAACAACACAGACACTCTAATGTGGTATAGTAATGATAATATCACACAAGGGGAAATTAGTCATATATCTTTGCCTCTCTATAGTAAATGAATAATTCCCCAAGCTGTATGGTAATAGCAAGTAATATAGTATATTATATATTATAGTTTTTCATGTTGTGGTGAACAAAAAACTTATCGCTATAATGTGTTCACTCTATATATTAAATATACAATGGCTCAGTCAGTGATACATCTAGGCCTCCATTACATATACTGCGTCGCCCGCAAAATCCTCCGCCGCCAGATTTTACACGATTTTGGTATTACATATACGCCGTAGCATACAAGTTACGCACGTATATTTCACCTGTCGCTCACAATTAGTACTCCCATAGGCTAACATAGAACCGCGTCGCAAATTGGTATCCAATATCCAGCGCAAGGACTTACGTTGCGAAAATGGAGAAATCTTACTCCATAAAAGGCAGCCGCAGCAAGCCTTGCGCTGAGTATGGGAGCACCGTAACTCCCGAAAATGCCTGCAAAAATAAACTAACACCTAGCGCATGCGCAATGTCTATCTACCTGTCAACCGCAATCCCCCACCGCAATAACTAATAAAGTCTATTAACCCCTAAACTGCCATAGCCCACAACGCAATAAACCTAATCAAGTATTAACCCCTAAACCACCATAGCCTACAATGCAATAAACCTAACCCCTAACCTAACCCCCCCTAACCTAACCCCCCTAAATAAACTAAAATTAACTAACTTACAAAATACTAAAGTTACTATTAAATATAAAAAAATTACACTACTTATAAAATACTAAGTATAAATTAAAGGGGCAGTTTAATCAAAATTCAGGAGTAGACTGTCCCTTTAAGCAAGAATTACAGAAAATAAAAAAATCTAAGATACAGAAAATAATAAATAAAATTACAAAATTTTAAATAAATGACACCTAATCCCTATGAAAATAAAAAATCCCCCCCAAAATAAAAACACCCCCTAATCTAATAAACTACCAGTAGCCCTTAAAAGGACTTTTTGCAGGGCATTGCCCCAAGATAATCAGCTCTTTTGCCTAAAAAATACACACAGCCCACCCTACCAGTAAAAATACCCCCCCACCCACCAACCCCCCAAAAAAAAACTAACACTAAAAATGCTAAACTACCCATTGCCCTGAAAAGGGCATTTGTTGGGCATTGCCCTTAAAAAGGCATTCAGCTCTTTTGCTGCCCACCCTATCTAAATAAAATAAATCCCCCCAAAAACCTCTTAAAAAACCCTAAGTCTAACCCCCAAGTGGTCCTCACCTGTCCTGAAGTTCAGCAGAGAAGGTCCTGTTCCAGGCGATGAAGTCTCCTATCAGCCAATCGGAATTTGAGGAACGCCATCTTGAATGACGTCATTTAAAGGAACCGTCATTCGTCGTTCAGTCGTCAGTTGAAGAGGATGGCTCCGCGTCGGCTCCTTGGAAGATGGCTCCGCTCCACTCCGGATGGATTAAGATTGAAGACGCCACCTGGATGAAGACTTCTGCTGGATGGAGGACCTCTTCTGCGCCACTTGGATGAAGATTTTGGCCCAGTTGGGTGAAGACGGCTCAAGGTAGGGTGATCTTTAGGGGGTTAGTGTTAGGTTTTTTAAGAGGGGTTTGGGTGGGTTAGAGTAGGGGTATGTGGGTGGTGGGTTTTAATGTTGGGGGGGTTGTATTTTTTTTTTACAGGTAAAAGAGCTGATTACTTTGGGGCAATGCCCCGCAAAAAGCCCTTTTAAGGGCTGGTAAAAGAGCTGGTTACTTTGTAATTTAGAATAGGGTAGGGCATTTTTTTATTTTGGGGGGCTTTATTATTTTATTACTTCTTGTAATACTTTTTTATTTTCTGTAATTTAGTGTTTGTTTTTTGTACTATAGTTTAGTTTATTTAATTTAATTTAATTTTAGGTAATTGTAGTTAATTTATTTAATTAATTTAATGATAGTGTAGTGTTAGGTTTAATTGTAACTTAGGTTAGGATTTATTTTACAGGTAATTTTGTAAGTATTTTAGCTAGGTAGTTATTAAATAGTTAATAACTATTTAATAACTATTCTACCTAGTTAAAATAAATACAAAGTTGCATGTAAAATAAAAATAAATCCTAAAATAGCTACAATATAATTATTAGTTATATTATAGCTATCTTAGGGTTTATTTTATAGGTAAGTATTTATTTTTAAATAGGAATAATTTAGTTGATAATCCTAAGTTTTATTTAGATTTATTAAAATAATATTAAAGTTAGGGGGGTGTTAGTGTTAGACTTAGATTTAGGGGTTAATAAGTTTTATATAGGTGGCGGAGGTATAGGGGGTCAGGATAGGGGTTAATAAGTTTAATATAGGTGGCGGTGGGGTCCAGGAGCGGCGGTTTAGAGGTTAAACATTTAATTTAGTTGTGGCGGGGTCCGGGAGCGGAGGTTTAGGGGTTAATGAGTTTAATGTAGGTGGCGGCAGCGTAGTGGGGGGCAGGATAGGGGTTAATAAATGTAATGTAGGTGGTGGTGGGCTCCGGTTGCGGCAGTTTAGGGGTTAAACAATTTATTTAGTTGCGGCTGGTGGCCGGGATCCACAGGATAGGGGTTAATAACTTGAATATCGGTGGCAGCGGTGTAGTGGGGGGCAGGATAGGGGTTAATATGTATAATGTAGGTGGCGGCGGGGTCCGGGAGCGGTGGTTTAGGGGTTAATACATTTATTATAGTTGCGGCGGGGTCCAAGAGCGGCGTTTTAGGGGGTAATAACTTTATTTAGGTGTGGGGGGGCTCCAGGAGCAGCGGTTTAGGGGATAAAACAGTGTAGTTTAGTGTGGGTGCTTAGTGATGGGCTATCAAGAAAGCTGCGAAGAAGCCGATGAGCAGCGAGATCGATGACTGTTAGTTAACAACAGTCCGCTGCTCATCGCTCCGTACTTGGTGCGCAGCTTCTTGAAAGCTTTTTTGATAACTTTGGCGAACGTATTCAGGTCTGCGGCGGCGATGGTAGGCGAGCTTAGGCGAGTGTATTGGGCCGACGAATGCAGGTAAGTAGATGGCTTCATAACTAGAGGCCATTGAGTGAACACATTATAGCGATAAGTTTTTTGTTCACCACAACATGAAAAACTATAATATATAATATACAATATTACTTGCTATTACCATACAGCTTGGGGAATTATTCATTTACTATAGAGAGGCAAAGATATATGACTAATTTCCCCTAGTGTGATATTATCATTACTATACCACATTAGTGTGTCTGTGTCTTTTTTAATTGTGTGTTATCTAATAAATATTTTTTTAATTTATTAAGTAATAAAAGTTATATTTTAACCTAGCACCACACATCCTGCCCATAAGTCTGGGCCCAGAGTGCTTCTACGTGCATACTTTTTAGTAGATATTCGCAAATCTCCTGCGATATTCTACTTTGTGGTCCATTGATATTTTATTCGCTAGCACCATTCCCTTAGGTTAATAAGAGCGATAAGTGGAGACACCACAAATTAATGTCTTTATTATAAAAAGGGAAAAGCCCTGGTGGTGCCATTGTTTTTGTGTTGTAACAACAGTTAACCAGAGCTCTGAGGTCGTGATCACTTGTTGAGTGTGAAATTCAATTGTGCTCGAGAGAACGCATTTACTTCCGATAAGCGCAAAAACCTGTGATAAACCTAATATTGCACATGCGCAACAGTTAGCGCACCACTCGTAATCTGGCCCTTAGTAGGTTTACTATTATTTGCATGATTGCATCTTACACAACTGGCTCTCTGTTTTAGCCAATTGATTTCATCTTTAGGCTGTCTTAGTTTACTCGGTGCCAAAAGGGTTTTTAAATTTTTGTTTTTTCTTTGGGATTATCCACTGTTTATTGAACTAGAAATATATATATTGTTGAAGAATAGGTCATTATTTTGTTAAAAATCCTTGAATTTCTGTTGCAGCCTTATTATCAATGGTTATAAAACCTATATTATTAATTTGTTGTGTTTTTTTTATCTAAATTACTTTCTATCAAGAGAATTTTCTACTTTTTTATCTTCACAATAAAATATTTCTCAATAAATTTCAACTTAAATATTTCTTCTTCTTTATTAACATTTATTATTTTGGAACATTTTCGACTTGTTCCACTTTTTTGCATTAGAACATTTGGTCAATTTCAAAATAATTTCTTTCTAGCACATATTTTATTTCTTCAACAATAAAGTTTTGATATTCTATGGGTAAATTGGTCTTAGTTCTAAGTATATCCTGTATGGCATTTATACCGAAATTATGTAAAATGCTTGTATATAGGGCTGACAGCCTGACACATCTAGGTTGACGCATTTATAATTTTTTCACCATTCAATTTTTTTCATTTTTTTTCAATAGTATGTGTGGAATCTCAAAGGAAGGATTTTAGAGTGGGTACATATATTATTATTATTATCGGTTATTTGTAGAGCGCCAACAGATTCCACAGCGCTATAAACAAATGCGAAGTACAATAAAACAATTATAGGGATCAAATGGGTAGAGGGCCCTGCCAAGAGTTGCACTGTTGTAGTCAGCTCTTAAGAAGGTGATCTACAAACAGCTGGACTCTTAGGCTTACATGCTAAGGGGGTTCAGGGGATAGCAATGGAGGAGAGGAACTGGTATAAAGAAAGGTTAGCATAGGTTGTATGCATCCCTGAACAGTAGAGTCTTTAGGGAGCACTTGAAGCTTTTAAAACTAGAAGAGAGTCTTGTGGAGCGAGGCAGAGAGTTCCACAAGATGGGAGCCAATCTGGAGAAGTCCTGATTGGAACGGGAGTGTGATGAGGTGACAAGAGTGGAGGAGAGTAGGAGGTTGTGAGCAGAGCGAAGGGGACAGGAGGGAGAGTATCTGGAGACAAGGTCTGAGATATAGGGGGGAGCAGTGCAGTTGAGGGCTTTGTATGTCAGAATGAGAATTTTGTGTTTGATCCTAGAGGCAAGAGGAAGCCAGTGAAGGGATTGGCAGAGAGGTGCAGCAGATGAAGAGTGATGTGTAAGGAAGATGAGTCTGGCAGAGGCATTCATTATGGATTGTAAAGGAGCTAGGTGGCAGGTGGGGAGACCAAAGAGGACAGAGTTGCAGTAATCGAGGTGGGAAAGAATGAGAGAGTGGATTAAAATATTAGTTGTGTCTTGTGTAAGGAAGTGTCTAATTGTAGAGATGTTTTTAAGGTGGAAGCGGCAGGCTTTAGCCAATGACTGAATGTGAGGAGTGAAAGAAAGATCTGAGTCAAATGTGACCCTGAGACATCGGGCATGCGGGGTAGGGGTAATGATGGAGTTGTCGACAGTTATAGAGAGATTGGGGTGGAGAGTTTAGAAGAAGGGAGGAAAATAAGGAGCTCAGTTTTGGAGAGGTTTAGCTTGAGGTAGTGAGAGGACATCCAGTTAGAGATGTGAGAAAGACAGTTAGTGACACGGGTTAGCAAGGAAGGAGATAGGTCTGGTGCAGAGAAGTAGATTTGGGTGTCATCGGCATACAAATGATATTGTAAACCGTGGGACTTTATTAGGGAACCTAGTGATGACATGTAGATTGAGAAGAGAAGGGGACTGAGGACATAGCCTTGCGGTACTCCGACAGAAAGTGGTGACGGGGCAGAGGAGGCCCCAGAGAAGGCTACACTAAAGGTACGGTTTGACAGGTAGGAAGAGATATATTCCTTAAAGAAAGTCTGCCTAGGGTCTCCCCTCAATTCAGCATGTGTATCTTGATTTCTTAGCAAAATAAATATGTAATGTACCTGGTCCAGAATAGCCAAACCACCTCTCTTTTAATTTGAATGATGATGATTGAATATCTGATTACCTTATTCTTATTTTTTTAGATTATCTTTCTTTATCTTGTAATTGTCACACATATCTGTGGGTTCATTGAATACTAAATAAAAGAATGTGGGAATAAAATGTGCATTTAATTCAATGGGAAATAAGGTAAAATTTGGGTTTAGATTAGAATGTTGATTAATCTCTGTTTATAAAATAAACTATAGAAGTTAAATATGATTTATAACTCTATTGTAAATTGGCTTTATAACTCCATCCTAATTAATACATGAAACTTACCTCCATCCCAACAAAATGATTCTCTTTACCACATTCAATGTTTCAGACTTTATTACACACGGCCTAGAGACTGTAAATCAGCATTGTTGCAACGGCATTGAATAGGGTCTACATTTTCTGGACCAAGGGTTGGTATTGTTATAAACCCACCTCCACCTCAAAAAATCACTTACCACATATTTATATTTTATTATTTCTTTCTTACTTTCTTACTTTCTTTCTTTCTTTATTTCTTTCACACAAACATTTTAGGCAGTGCTATATAAAGATACATTACAATACTTACATAAAAAAATCTGTGCAAAGCAGCATTACATATTCATGATAGCACATTACATGCATTACATTATACAGAATAACATACCTGCCCTTGAGCACAATCATTAGCAGATGCATCTTTATACAAAGTTACCTGCAGATAGAAAGGCGCTCAAGCTTACAATCTAAAGTAGAAATATGTGACACGGAAGTTGAGAAAGATAAGAGAAATCAGAGACATGGAATATATAATAAACTGTTCTGAATATGTTTGATTTTCTGTAACATGAGTAGTGATAGGAAATTACATTTAAAAACAAATAACTAGGAAACTTAAAGGACCAGAAAATACAGTAGAATTGTAAAATCAAAACATACATAATAAAAAGACAATGCTGTAACATTTAGACCCAGATTATCAATACATCATTAAAAAAAGTGGCCCGACCCTCTCTGTTCTGACAAGTTATGATGTGTCTCCCATAGGAAACAATAGGGATTGCGAATTTTAGAAAACTCTGCCCACAACAGCACTCATCTGCGATCTCGATGGAGGGGGGGCTGTATTTGACTGTGCATAGACTGTGCATTCACTAAAACAAACATGTTTCTGTGTAATAACACTTCAAAAAATGTCCAAGTAAACTTAGTTTCACTGTACATTCTACAGATTTCACATACTGGAAATTCTTGCTACTGAAAAGCTGGCGAGACTGAAATGGCTGAAAAAGTATATCTAGCAAGAAGGGCAGTGCTTTGAATACTAGAATCTCATGGCAATTTTTCCCAATTAAAACACAAGTTACTCCCATGGAACACCCAACAAACTCTAACAGAACACTGATATATTTATTATGTTGGCGATCTACATTGCTAATGAAAAACAACTTCCTATTAAACCTATATGAGCTGTGGGGATACATGTATATACAATGATTTATTTATATGCATTTTTTTATATAATGCAATAATATGTATTTTAAAGGGACACTGAACCCAATTTTTTTCTTTTGTGATTCGGATAGAGCATGCAATTTTAAGCAACTTTCTAATTTACTCCTATTATCAAATTTTCTTCTTTCTCTTGGTATCTTTATTTGAAAAGCAATAATGTGGGGGCGGAGCTAACCGCTTAAGTGGATGGACGCATCATTGCAGAGCTCCCGGCTCCAGCTATATAGAATTATCTAACAGTTTTTGCTGCTTACATTCTCTTCAATGATTACTCAAATCACGCCTGATACCCTGAAGAGGAGTCCGGGAGCCCACAAAAGCCCTACTATACCCGATCTGCCACATTATCAGTCTATACTCTAATTTGGCTCATTGAGGCCTCTCTGCGACACTTCCAACACTTCTTCTCAGAGCATTGAGTTTAATAGGTGTCTTTTATTTACCTCTTAACTGAAATATACCCGTTTTGGACATGGAGGAGACACACGAGATGCTGCAGGCTATGCTATTAGCCTTTGATCGCCAGTTAGACGGATGTTTTTCTAACTTACTGGACACCCTGAAAATGGCGGCTCAAGGAGTAACAGATATGAGATGCGATGGCGTCACGCAAACCGACAAGCTAACTGAGCAATACCCAGAACAACTATTGGAGAAGCCGTGGAGTAGCCTCACTCATACTGGCTCTAATCTGGCTACTGAGTCTAAGTGGATAGATACGGCGAATCTGCGCCCACCTGACCGCACCACAGGAGGACCTCTAAAAGAAGCAGCTAACAGGAGCAGCATATCCAGACCGGAGAGCTATATACAGGTCTCGATCCAGACGGACATAAAAGACCAGAATGGCTCCCTTCAGCTCCTCTCTACTACTGCAGGGTCAGCACCGGGGATTGTAACATGTCGGGAGGTGTCGCAGGCTCAGTGGTTCCGATCGTCTACAGTATATAGCCTGCAGCTGAAGGCCTACGCTTCCTCCGGTATCACGGCAGGTCCTGGTACCGACGATGGAGCTCAATCAAATGGGAGGACTGTGTCGAGCGCTAAACAGACTGCTGCATACTTCAATCATGCTGCGTCCCAGGAGGCAGGTAAACATAGGTTGAACTATGATAGAACTAAGGTGCAAACCTTTATAAGCCCATACCTGCAATTTTCCAAGGCTGCCATTCTCACACAAGAATCTGCTTTTAGATGTGGCTTCTTATTCTACTCTCAGACCTCCGCTGAGGATCCATCACAATATCTTCTCAGGACTGGGGTGGGCTGAATTTATGTCATTATGTCATTAATAATTGTGATACTACGATCATCACACCTTATATTTTAACTGTGGATCAGTCTTTGGACCTTTATTAGGCCTAGATTTGGAGTTCGGCGGTAGCCGTCAAAACCAGCGTTAGAGGCTCCTAACGCTGGTTTTGGCCGCCCGCTGGTATTTGGAGTCAGTGATTAAAGGGTCTAACGCTCACTTTTCAGCCGCGACTTTTCCATACCGCAGATCCCCCTACGCCATTTGCGTATCCTATCTTTTCAATGGGATCTTTCTAACGCCGGTATTTAGAGTCGTTTCTGAAGTGAGCGTTAGAGCTCTAACGACAAAACTCCAGCCGCCTGAAAATAGCAGGAGTTAAGAGCTTTCTGGCTAACGCCGGTTCATAAAGCTCTTAACTACTGTACCCTAAAGTACACTAACACCCATAAACTACCTATGTACCCCTAAACCGAGCTCCCCCCACATCGCCACCACTCTATTTAAATTTTTTAACCGCTAATCTGCCGACCGCCACCTACGTTATACTTATGTACCCCTAATCTGCTGCCCCTAACCCCGCCGACCCCTGTATTACATTTATTAACCCCTAACCTGCCCCCCACAACGTCGCCGCCAGCTACTTAAAATAATTAACCCCTAATCTTCCGACCGCAAAGCGCCGCCACCTACGTTATCCCTATGTACCCCTAATCTGCTGCCCCTAACACCGCCGACCCCTATATTATATTTATTAACCCCTAATCTGCCCCCCTCAACATCGCCGACACCTGCCTACACTTATTAACCCCTAATCTGCCGAGCGGACCTGAGCGCTACTATAATAAAGTTATTAACCCCTAACCCGCCTCACTAACCCTATAATAAATAGTATTAACCCCCTAATCTGCCCTCCCTAACATCGCCGACACCTACCTTCAATTATTAACCCCTAATCTGCCGGAACAGCCAATAGAATGCGAGCTCAATCTGATTGGCTGATTGGATCAGCCAATCGGATTGAACTTGATTCTGATTGGCTGATTCCATCAGCCAATCAGAAAATTCCTACCTTAATTCCGATTGGCTGATAGAATCCTATCAGCCAATCGGAATTCGAGGGACGCCATCTTGGATGACGTCCCTTAAAGGAACAGTCATTCGTCGTTCAGTCGTCGGTCCGGATGGTTGTTCCGCGCTGGAGGTCTTCAGGATCCTGCCGCTTCGCTCCGGATGGAAGACCATAGAAGATGCCGCCTGGATGATGACTTCAATCGGATGGAAGATCCTCTTCTGCCCCGCTTGGATGAAGACTTTGACCGGATCATGGACCTCTTCAGCCCCCCGCTTGGGCTTGGATCAGGACATCGGAGGAGCTCTTCAGGACGGATCGGTGAACCTGGATGGTGAAGACAAGGTAGGAAGAACTTCAGGGGCTTAGTGTTAGGTTTATTTAAGGGGGGTTTGGGTTAGATTAGGGGTATGTGGGTGGTGGGTTGTAATGTTGGGGGGGGGTATTGTATTTATTCTTTTACAGGCAAAAGAGCTGAAATTCTTGGGGCATGCCCCGCAAAGGGCCCTGTTCAGGGCTGGTAAGGTAAAAGAGCTTGTAACTTTTTTAATTTAGAATAGGGTAGGGAATTTTTTATTTTGGGGGTCTTTGTTATTTTATTAGGGGGCTTAGAGTAGGTGTAATTAGTTTAAAATTGTTGTAATATTTTTCTTATGTTTGTAAATATTTTTTTATTTTTTGTAACTTAGTTCTTTTTTATTTTTTGTACTTTAGCTAGTTTATTTAATTGTATTTATTTGTAGGAATTGTGTTTAATTAATTTATTGATAGTGTAGTGTTAGGTTAATTGTAGGTAATTGTAGGTAGTTTATTTAATTATTTTATTGATAGGGTAGTGTTAGGTTTAATTATATCTTAGGTTAGGATTTATTTTACAGGTAAATTTGTTATTATTTTAACTAGGTAACTATTAAATAGTTCTTAACTATTTAATAGCTATTGTACCTGGTTAAAATAATTACAAAGTTGCCTGTAAAATAAATATTAATCCTAAAATAGCTATAATATAATTATAATTTATATTGTAGCTATATTAGGATTTATTTTACAGGTAAGTATTTAGCTTTAAATAGGAATAATTTATTTAATAAGAGTTAATTTATTTCGTTAGATGTAAATTATATTTAAGTTAGGGGGGTGTTAGTGTTAGGGTTAGACTTAGCTTTAGGGGTTAATCCATTTATTAGAATAGCGGTGAGCTCCGGTCGGCAGATTAGGGGTTAATAATTGAAGGTAGGTGTCGGCGATGTTAGGGAGGGCAGATTAGGGGTTAATACTATTTATGATAGGGTTAGTGAGGCGGATTAGGGGTTAATAACTTTATTATAGTAGCGCTCAGGTCCGCTCGGCAGATTAGGGGTTAATAAGTGTAGGCAGGTGTCAGCGACGTTGAGGGGGGCAGATTAGGGGTTAATAAATATAATATAGGGGTCGGCGATGTTAGGGCAGCAGATTAGGGGTACATAGGGATAACGTAGGTTGCGGCGGTTTACGGAGCGGCAGATTAGGGGTTAAAAAAAATATGCAGGGGTCAGCGATAGCGGGGGCGGCAGATTAGGGGTTAATAAGTGTAAGGTTAGGGGTGTTTAGACTCGGGGTACATGTTAGAGTGTTAGGTGCAGACGTAGGAAGTGTTTCCCCATAGGAAACAATGGGGCTGCGTTAGGAGCTGAACGCTGCTTTTTTGCAGGTGTTAGGTTTTTTTTCAGCTCAAACAGCCCCATTGTTTCCTATGGGGATATCGTGCACGAGCACGTTTTTGAGGCCGGCCGCGTCCGTAAGCAACTCTGGTATCGAGAGTTGCATTTGCGGTAAAAATGCTCTACGCAGCATTTGTTTGAATTCTCGATACCAGAGTTAAATTTATGGTGCGGCCAGAAAAAAGCCCGCGGAGCGTTAACAGCCCTTTTACCGCCAAACTCCAAATCTAGGCCTTAGACTTTATTAACCTTTCTCATGTTGAATTATTTTTTGCCCTTGTTTGCCGCTAGTTCATATCTCACTTATAGGTACTGTATAGATTATTCTCTATATTCCTTGTTACAGAGTTTGCTATTGCTTTCTGCCTGCATGGGGAATAAGCTCTACATTCAATGCTTATGTTTATCACTTACTTGTTTACATTTTATATTCTTTATAAATAATATTGGTAATGTACTGTTTTATAATAGAATCTCTACCTGTTAAGCTCTTTTAAGGCAGGCATATAGGGTTTAATATTTCCATGAGCTCGTTACTGTTTATATCTTGTACTAATGACACATGTTACTTGAATCAGTAAGCAATGTTTTTCAAATGTCCTGTTTGTATTGACTAGACTTCCCAATTACCCCTTTTATTATTAGTTCAACGGAAATGAGAGAACAGGTTATAACAAGGCTACCCCCAGGATTTGTATTGATCCCACACATATACCTATGATGTAATTTACTCAATAACCTCTAGGATGGTGCTTATATGAGGCACCATGCAGATCAGTATGCTTATTATGTAACTCCCCAGGCTTTTGGGAACACAAGGTTACCTGCTATAATTAGACCTTACAGATCACATCAAATTATATAGAGACGTTCTAAGTAGCAGCCACGTGGTTTGAGGCCTCTATCTACTATTAAGCGTTTTGCATAACACATATTTTGTTTTTCACTTGAACTTTTACTGTCATATGTTTATTAATATTTGGCCATACTATTTATTTTCTCGTTGAACATTTAGCTCACTCTCTAATGTTAAGCATTGCATATAGTTCTAAAGCTGCAGAAGTTTGGGTTGGTTTTACATGCTTTATTTAAGTGCTTAAACAAGGGAGACTGTTAGTTACTATTACCTCGACCAATACGGAACCCCAATAATGAAGTTCACCCTGTAGTTGTGGATCTTATGATTTATTCTAGGTCATTATTATGTATATAAGAGCTTATATCTTTAGACCTCATTGCAATATATTTGTCAACACTACATTATCTTTTTTAGGCTATATAGTCCTTGTTATCTGTATATGTAACATCACACTACTTCGTATATATTTTACATATGTGCATATGCTATACAGTAAGGTTTCTTGATCCTCAGTAGACATTATCCACCATAATCCTGAGATTACATTATCGGCTGTAAACATTCAGCCCAAAGATTACAGTAGTTACTTGGTCGAACTGAATATTTAGTAATATTTGTTCTCATATTTTGCCCCAACTCATATATACGAGCTATGGGACTATACATATTTTTTGCCCGGCAACCATATATGACTGATAAGCACTGTCACTATATAGAAGTAGACTGCTAGTCCATTATATTTGCAAATAGATCTCAATGCTTATACTCTCAATTTTTATACTCAAACATTCAGTGGATCAAGAGTATCTATCAGCCTGACAACCTAGCTGGCTCCGCCCTCCTTCCTCCCCCCCCCTTTAACTTACTTTGAGCGGCTTTTGCCCGCTGCTTTTCCTCTTCCCAAAACCCATGAAGCCAACCCCCGCCTTGCCTCAATATTTTTCACATAAATATTCTAACCTGTGATCTCTCAGTGCAACGCGGGGATTATTTTTTAATCCTCATTTTATGCAAAAATACAAAACTGAAGTCCCAGTTTTGATAATCCAAATTCCTAGTTAACTACTTCCCCTGCCTTGTCAACTTTAGTCCTCTTCCATACCTCTAGCCAATATGAGTGTATCACTCTGATAATAAGTGTTATCATGCTCTATTTTTAAACTCATAAATATATATTAGGCTGGCATAATTTGTGATAGTTGACGTGGCAAAATTTGTGTAATAGCACTGTATACCAATCATTTGACATTGTTTGTGGATTTATCTCCTTTGTTACAATTGTTTACGACTTCAATAAAAATTATTTAAAAAAAAAAAAGAAAAGCAAGAATGTAAGTTTTTGGTAAACAACCTGGGTTGTTCTTGCTAATTGGTGGATAAATTCACCCACCAATAAACAAGTGCTGTCCAGGGATTCTGAGCCAAAAAAATAGCTTAGATGCCTTCTTTTTCAAATAAAGATAGCAAGAGAATAAAGAAAAATTGATAATAGGAGTAAATTAGAAAGTTGCTTAAAATTGCATGCTCTATCTGAATCACAAATGAAAAAAATTGGGTTCAGTGTCCCTTTAAGTATTATGATTTTAATAAAAGTTTATTTATTTTTTTGGTGTTTTTTTTATTTTGTTTCGGAAGAAGATTTCTTTTTAGTGATAGTAATATGTCATAGAAGACATAAGCTATGGCTTTATAGTTTTACGTAACTACATTATCTATGACATTGCAAAGTTAAAGAGATGCAGTTATGTAAGTCTAGAAATTCATGAATACTGTCTTCTATCCTATATTAATATCACTAAAAATAAATCTTCTTCCTAAACAAAACAAAAAAAAACATTATTTTTTTTATTTTTTTAATCGTAGATTTTTGTTATGTGATTTTTTTTTTATTGTTGTGGATTACAACTGATGAAGAAAAAAAATTGCCTCGGATGGTAAGTAATAAATATTTGCTATTCATGTTTACTGATGTTATGTATTTGTTTAATGATTTGTTGACGTTGTGCTTTTTTATTGTTTATTGTTGTGTACTTTTGTGGACTTTGTGTTTTTTTATTGTTGTGTACATTTTATTGACTTTGTGATTGTTTATTGTTGTTTACTTTTGTTGACTTTGTGCTTGCTTATTGTATACTTTTGGTTAATGGTTTATTTACTTTGCTGTGGTTTACTGTTGTGGTTTTATTTGTGTTTTTTTTTGTGATTTTATTTGTTTACTGTTGTGGCTTATGTGGCTTTAGGGGTTAATAGTGTAGTGGGTTAAGGTTGCATTTTGGCTAATGTTGCTTTAGGGGTTAATTGTGTAGTGGGGTTAGATTGTGTTTGGGCTTAAAGGTGCCTTATAAGTTAACAGTTTAGTGGGGTTAGACTGCATTGTGGCTAATGTGGCTTTAGGGGTTAATAGTGTAGTGGGATTAGATTGCATTGGGGTTATGGTGCTTTAGGGGTTAATTACGTAGTGGGTTTAGGTTGCGTGGGGAGTTATGTGGCTTTAGAGGTTAATAGTGTAGTGTAGACAGATTACATTGGGGGTTATAGCAAATTAACAGTTACAATTGTAGTGGAGTTAGATTGCGCTGTGGCTAATGTGACTTTAGGGGTTAATAGTGTAGTGGGGTTAGATTGCATTGGGGGTTATAGCAATTTAACAGTTACAATTGTAGTGGAGTTAGATTGTATTGTGGCTAATGTGACTTTAGGGGTTAATAGTGTAGTGGGGTTAGATTGCATTGGGGTTATGGCACTGTAGCAGTTAATAGTCTAGGGCTGTGTAGCAGTTTTATTTGCTTGGTCCCTTTCATAAAAAAAAATAAGAAGAAACTAATGTATGAATGATTTTCATTACTACATCCTTTCCTTATTCTTTTAGTTTGCGTGTGCTGCCCTTTGTTTGGTCGGTTGTGCACTGAATTGCCGAATTCGGCAATGAACATGTGTAACATGTGTAAAAGGGATCATTTACATTACATCTTCAATGTAGATGGTGATGCTGCTTTGAAAATATTATCAGCATCGCCACCCATTGAGATGCATAGAAAAACACTTCTCGGCAAGAATGCCTTCAAGCACAGTTTGTTAGCAGTTTTGAATATTTCACCAACATTCTTGATTGTGCAACGGATACATTTTGAATATATCACCGCAATGTCGATGTTTCCATCATCAGGGCCTGAAATTAGTAGTAGATTTTTTTTTTACAAATTTCAGTTACTTCTATTTCCTGTCATCCTGTATCATGTGACAGATATTAGCCAATTATAAACACATATACATAAACACTGTGAAAACTTGCACATGCTGAAAGTGTGCATTTAAAACCTCTGAAAGTGTGCATTTAAAAAGACTATGCACATTTTGATAAAGGATGTAAATTGTAAAGTTTTTTAAAATTGCATGCTCTAGCTGAATCATGAAAGTTTAATTTTTACTGTGGTGTCCCTTTAACTAAAATATAACTGATTTTTATACCAGTTCACATGGTTTTCATCAAGCACTTTTATCACAAGAATAAATTGTTGCAGCTTTCTCTACATATTTGGCTAACCAAAAAAAAAAAAATTTTTAAAGAAAAACTATTAACCTATAATAAAATGTTGAATGCATGTAAGTGCACCCATTGTACTAAATATATAAGCTTGAATGCTTATTGATAAATAAAAAATGAGGATTTTACATTTTTGAAAAACAAAAATGTGTTAGCTGCGTATTACTTCAATGAGACAAGAAGTGGAAAAGATCCATTGTACAAATTTAAACAAAAATCAAGATGAAATATGTTGGTTAAAGGGACAGTCAACACCAGAATTTTTGTTGTTTTAAAAGATAGATAATCCATTAATTACCAATTCCCCAGTTTTGCATAACCCACACAGTTATAATTATACAGGTTTTACCTCTGTAATTACCTTGTATCTAAGCTTCAGCAGACTGCCCTCTCATTTCAGTTCTTTTGACAGACTTGCTTTTTAGCCAGTCAGAGCTGTCTCCATGGTAAATTCACGTGCATGAGCTCAATGTTATCTATATGATACACGTGAACTAATGCCCTCTAGTGGTGAAAAACTATCAAAATGCATTTAGATTAGAGGCGGCCTTCAAGGTCTAAGAAATTAGCATATGAACCTCCTAGGTTTAGCTGTCAACTAAGAATACCAAGAGAACAAAGCAAAATTGGTGATAAAAGTAAATTGGAAAGTTGCTTAAAATTGCATGCCCTAGAAAGGAGGTTCCGGAGGAGGAGCTCAGGTGCGTGGTCGTGTGAAGCACCTGTCCTGATTACCTTCCCTGCAAGCCTGTTGGCGAGAATTCTGCGCCCAAAAAACCCTTCAGACCCTGGGCGGCTTGTAAGCTGAATATCACCGTCACTGGAACCTAAATAGTGCCTCACCAATGCACTAAGCGGCAAATGTCAGCAGCCGCAAGGACTCATATATCACTGAACTCATTCTGGTAAAGATTCAAAGAAACACTTAAGTATAATTACAAACCACACTACAAAGAGAAAGAAGCGGGAAGATGAGGTTTGTTTAACAAATACCTCTGCTGTACTAAACCCTCATACATATTAGTCCACTACGGGCAGGAAGCCTATACCTATCCCGGGTGCACTACTACTCCAGCTATAGGGTTCAGAGGCGAAAACCTACCTGCTGTCTCTTTTCGGACGGAGACCTCCTGTGCTTAAAACCCTGCCAATTTGCTGAAAAACTGGGAAAAAAAAGGGGAAAAAGAGTCTACCTGGATAGGCCCGTGAAGGACTCTGCTCTGCTCTGATTACCTTGCTGGTTCCCCGGCCCGGGAGCGAGGGCCGTTCGCTTGCTGGGCCTCCTCTGTGTTTCCAGGGGGCTGTATTGCCCCACGGCTCGTTGTATCTTCAGTGGCAAGTAAGAGGAGCGAAGCATCATCAGGCTTACCGACCCTCATTGGTTCAAGGATCCCCTCCCACCGGTGCTGCGTGAGGGGCCTGGATCACTCCGCCTGCTCGGCTGTCTATAGGGAACGAGCTACTGCCTCTCCTCAGTGTACACGCTGGGGCTCTGAGGCTAAAAATCTCGATACTTTGCCGGTTCAGCACGCTCATCTGCCACCCCCCTCCCACCGGTGCTGCGTGAGGGGGCTAGGCGTCTCAGAGAGCCCACACTTCTCATCTAAGCAACCGGATAGAAGCTGGTAAAGTATAATATACTTCTATGCCCTAACTTGACATTCTTCTTTTTTTTTCTCAATTGACTAAACAAAAATAACAGGCACTAATTCTGCTCTTTGCAAGAAACGGCTCCATATTTTAATCAATTGAATGCAGACATTTCCATCTGAACTATGTTGGCAGTTGTTTTCCTTACCCCTTTATCAGAAATATCGCCTTTTGGAGTGGCTTAAAAGTTTGATCCATCTATTGGGAATAGAGGCAACGGATGAAAACTGAGGAGTACAGTGTTAAGAGGCCAATTGATTGATAAGCATCAGACTTTTCAATTCTTTTCTTAAAACTTCAATCTAATTACTGAAAACTGCTCAAAAAATTCTGTATATGGGCACAACATAACTGAGCCTTTCCCTAATTAGCAGTATAAAATACTTTGTTACCTGTTATACATAATGCTCTAGATCATGTTCAATTACACAGGTTTTGTCATCATTAAGAAAATGTATATGTTTCTTTTTTCAGGGCTGCTTTAAATAAAGTAGATAATAAGTAATTAAAACCACACAAAGCAAGTATAAGTGTGCACAATTACTAAGATAAATTAGGAAGGCTACAAAGGGGGCAAGGTGAAGAAATCATACTGGCTGTGTGCTAATTTGTATAACCCTGGTAGGGTTATCAGTTTTATCTCCCCCCTTGGTAAAATATAACTACTACTTATCTTCCCTCTCCATTCCTCTCTCCCTGCCTATATACGCTGGCTTATTCAGGCTGTCATTTACTAAGAAGGTGGTAACCATCAGAGTTAAGAGGGGTAAGAGGAGATAAATAAGAGGTAAAAAGGAAAAGAAAATAGGGGTAATTAATTGACACTCTCATCATCAATCTTGCATATATCAAATTACCTTGAAGTAACTTGCACTACCTCTCACTCTCTGATATATAGCTGCTCAAAGTTGTTTTCTTTGTATATATATTTAGCCTGTATAAATCAGAAACATAGGCTGATATAGCTAAGGTGACTATTAACCGCTCTCAACTTTGATAGAAATTAAGGATTATAAAATTTCTGCTTTTTTATGCTTAACAAAGCCTGAATTATATGTATTGATGTGGTAATATACTGCTTATCTTTTTTATTTATTTTTTTAACATGCCTTGTCTGCCCAAAAAATACACAATGGTAGTTAGGATGACTGTTTTATAAGCACAAGCTGATACAATTAAAATCATCAGTAAAAAACTGTCTGTTTCTAGCCCTAACAACAAATCAACAAAAAGAACTAAAACATATCTCTGATAAGACATCCCCTTTCCTTAAAAATCGAACAAAACATATGTGTTGATAGAAAGGACCAAGCTAAACAGATACTGTATTATCTAACCAAATGATAATTATCTGATGAGATTGAGCCGTGCATTTCATATATAGGCTCTCTCCTTCTTGACAAGTATAGCCACAATATAAGTACATGCACTAATAAAAAGAACCTATGTAAACATCTATTTCATTCCCCACTTAAATAGCAAATAATTGTTCAGATTAAACCCTGATACTTTATATTTCCTCCATAGTGTAAACGAGGAGCAGAAGAGCTCAATTTAAGTAAATATCCCTACCTTTTTTTTTTTTTTTTTTTAACCCTTACCAAACTTATGTCTATTGTGCCCTAACACATATAACTATTTTTTTTCTTTTTCCCCAATTTCACTTACTTCACACCATCACACACACACCCCCCCCCCCTCCTCCCCCCAGGCACTGGTGTTTATTTCAAAAATTTGTCTTTTCTTTTTCTTTCCTTTTTTTTTTTTTTTTTTTTCACCCTCACTTTTTTTTTTTTTTTTTTCTCTCCCTAACTACCCCGCAGTACTTTTTACCGGGGTTTATTTAATTCACTGATAATTACGTACCCCCTTTTTGCACTATCACCATCCCCTTTCCATTTTTCACTGTAAGCGTTTTGAGAAGAGAAAGGAAAGAGAAAAGGAAAAAGAAAACGCCTTCCTTCACTCTCACCTAAAGACACTCAGCACATGGACAAATTTCTTTCTAATTCATCTAAAACACCCTCTCCGATTATGGCTGCTAGACACAGGGATAGAAAACTTAAGAATCCTCCAGAACCCATTACTGAAGCATCATCTCCCATACCTCATAATTTAGTCTCACAAGATCCTACTAATATACAGAATCTGGTCGCCTGTATCTCAGACGCCCTCACACCCAAGTTTGACACCCTCAGGACAGAAATAAAACAAGACAGTTCTTTATTAACCCAAGAGGTAAGGCAATTCTCTAATAGATTGCAAGAAGTTGAGCAGAGGGTCTCTGATTTAGAAGATTTTACAACAACACACAATTCTAAACTTGAGAAGGTGAGCAGTAATTTGCAGAAAATATATGATAGACTGGAGGACTTGGAAAATCGCTCCAGAAGAAATAACATCCGAATAATAGGTCTTCCGGAGGAAAAACAATTTGAAAATTTAGGCTCCTTCATATCAGACACGCTTACCAAGGCTTTAAAAATCCCATCAACTTACCACCCGATTGTTGTGGAGAGAGCACATAGACTAGGTACCCCCCGTCCAGACAATAAGAATAACACACATCCAAGGCCTATTATAGCCAAACTACTTAACTACCAGGATAAGAACATGTTAATACAATACTTCCGCAAAAATCAACCAATCCTTATAGAAAACACCAGGATCTTGATCTTTCAAGATTTCTCGGCTGATACAGCCGCCAAGAGAAGAGAGCTTGCACCAATATGCACTAAATTCATACAAAATGGCTACCGGGCTACCTTAATATACCCCTCCAAACTCAGGGTTACAGTACAAGACTCAATACACTTATTTGAAGATGCTCGAATGGCTGAGACATTTTTTTAACACATTAAGCTCAGACTCCCATTAATAGATTGAGGATTAGTGTAGATCTTCCTTTCTTATCCCTTGGCTCTGCTTCTTTCTCTTTCTACTCTATCATATATAAAGTAAGAAGATGGGTCCTAAAAATGGGAAATCCCCTTGGGTAGGGGACAATGCGTTTAGTATATGTAAAAAATTGATTTTTTTCATTTTTTTTTTTTTTTTTTTTTCTTCTTTTTTTTTTTTTTTTTTTTCTTTTTTTCTTGCGATGTTGTTGTGTATCTCCCTTCTCTCTCCTCCCCTCTCCTCCTCTCCCTCCGCCCATTGATACCTTATATATAAACAATGCAAAAGACGGATAAATTAAAAATAATATCTTGGAATGTGGGGGGGATATCAACACCTATTAAATGAAAGGCAATCCTTGCCCATCTGCATAAGGCACAAGCAGATATAGGATTTTTACAAGAAACGCATTTAAACCTAGCAGAATCTCTTAAGTTAAAGAAGGTGTGGGTTAAGGAAGTAATTGCTGCCCCAAGTGTTGGGAAAAAAAGGGGTGTGGCCATATTAATTGGGAAAAGACCACAAACGGAGATCCTGTACTCTGAGACCGACTCCGGGGGGAGATTTGTACTGGTTAAGTTAAAAATGGCACAAGTGATTTACACACTTTGCAATGTATATGGACCAAATACTAATGATCCAGAATTCTGGAATCTCATTCAGTCTAAACTCCTGTTACTTAGCGAAGGTCATTTGATTCTAGGAGGAGATTTCAACATGGCACCACAGTGCCCCTTAGATAGATTTAGAAGAAATGCTAAACAGTTAAAGCAGAAAAAAGATAACCTTGACTCTAAATTGATCAGTAAAATTAAGCAAAATCTAGCGCTACGTGACATCTGGAGAGTACAGAACCCCAGCACCCAGGACTATACCTGCCTCTCTAAAGCCCACAAGACCCTTTCTAGGATCGACCTATTCCTAATTGATGAACACATATCTACAACACGAATAAAAGCTGGTATAATGCCGATTCTTTTATCAGATCACGGGCCTATATTTCTTGAACTTTATTTAGATCAATCAAAACCCAAATTTTCTCGATTTTTTTTCCCCTATTATCTAACTACAGATTTAAAATTCAAAAATTGGCTCAGAAATAAATTCCTGGAATATGCCAATTTCAACAGTAGTTATATACAGCGCCCGAATATATTCTGGGAAACTGCAAAGGCAGTGCTCAGAGGTGAAATTATCTCTTATATATCTATTGTAACAAAGAAAATGAGAACAAGAGAAAGGGAAATGATTAACTCATTGATTAGCTCTTATAACCGCTATTTACTTGAAAAATCTCCCCTAAACTGGGCAAAATATGTTCGCGCTAAAAGCGCCAGAGATACCTTTATAATGACTCAAGAAACTCACAAGGACCTTAGACTCCAGGCCAAACTATATAGATTTGGTAATAAATCCGGAAAAATGTTGGCTAAACTGGTTAAAAACGAAGGAAAAAAACCCTTTATTGAAAAGCTCCAACATAAAGGGAAACAACTTTTGAAGCAGGAGGAAATCTCCAATATATTTTTTAATTATTTCCAAGACTTATATACATGTAAAGGTTATGATATAGAGAAAGCTTCTAACTTTTGGAGCAAAATTGCATATCCAATAGTCTCGGCTGAAGAAATCACCAGCCTTAACTCTCCTATTACAAAGGAAGAAATAGAGAGAGTAATTCTTAAACTTGCCGCTAACAAAGCAGCTGGCCCGGACGGACTACCAAACGAATTTTATAAGATTTTATCAACAGATATAGCACTCTACTTAGGCAATCTTTACAATAATATCTATATTGATAATGAACCAGTTTCACCTTCTTTTTCTGCATCCTATACTACTTTGATCTTAAAACCAGGGAAAGATCCCTCGCAAAAAGAGTCATACAGACCAATTGCGTTATTAAATTCAGATTATAAAATCTTATCTTCCATTTTAGCAAATAGATTACAGGACATTTTAGCAAAAATAATACACAAGGACCAAGCAGGATTCTTAAATAAACGTAACTCAGCGGCAAAGATCCGAGAGCTCCTTGTCACTTTAGATTATATTCAGAACTCATCCTCTATAGCGGCGGAGAGAGAGGGCCTCCCGGACTTGGCTATCTTGTCAATTGATGCAGAAAAAGCATTTGACTTGGTAACTTTTAACCATATAACAACTTCTTTAACAAAATTCGGTATCATTGGCAATTTTCTTAAATTTATAGAAAATTTACATAACCAATCTTACACAAGTCTAATAATAAATGATATCATCTCTCTCCCGATTACTATAGGCAGAGGCACGCGCCAGGGATGCCCTCTCTCTCCGCTTCTGTTTGACATAGCTATCGAGCCATTAGCAATTATGATAAGGAAATCTCTTAATGGCATAAAAATCAGAAATTGTGAGATGAAAGTTGGGCTGTATGCTGACGATCTTCTGATCTATCTATCCAACTCCGAGTTAAATATACCTAAACTTATTCAAATAATTGACCACTTTGGCTCCTTTTCAGGTTACAAGGTGAACAAATCAAAATCCGAAATACTCTGGCTCAGGAAAAATAACACCTCTATTTCAGATATTCCTTTTAAGGTAGTCATAGACTCTTTCAAATATCTAGGTATTCATATTCCATGCAATATAGGGGACCTTTATAAAATAAACATATATCCTGTGCTAACTAATATCAAGGAGAAACTTAAGCTCTGGCAGGACTTACCGTTATCAATATCAGGTCGAGTAGAACTATTCAAAATGACCCTCCTTCCGAAACTTCTGTACATTCTCCAAAATGTACCATTAATTATTTTAGAAAAAGACGTCCGCCTACTCAATACTGCAATCAGACAGTTTATATGGCAAAAGAAAAGACCCAAAATATCTCTTGCGAAACTTGCCACACCACGGGAGTATGGAGGCTTAGCATTACCAAATATCAGATTTTACAACTTTAGTTTCTTAGCTCGTATAGTAGCTGATTGGATCTTTACCAGAAATTATATCTTAAATAATGAGCTTGAACTAAACATATGCAAACCATATCTCCCTGTAGCTATGATACACTCTTCATTTAAGGATCTCCCATCAGAGATTAAAGGTCTCAAAACTATACTAAACCCAATGAAGGCTTGGTGGAAATTAGCCAAGCTTCTCTCATTGAACACCACAGTGTCAAATTATCTCCCTTTGACAGGGAATCCGCGATTTCCAGCAGGCATAAACTCAGAAGTCTTTAACAGGTGGCATAATAGTGGTCTCAACAGAGTGCACTATTTAATAGAAAAAGACAGAAAATGTGTTAAGACGTTTGCGGAATTGAAAGCAGAATTCAACCTCCCTAATAAAGATTTTTTTGCATATCTGCAAATACGACATTTCATTAGAGAAGTAACTGAGGAGGCAGGATGGTGCTGGGAGCTGGGCAAATTGGAAAACTGGTTAACTCTTAATAAAATTGGATGTATGTCCATAGCTCCATGTTACCACATACTTGGGGCCAGTAAAGGTGTCCCTATTCTGGACAACATGGCAACGGCATGGAATGTCTTAGTCTCCCAGACTAATATCGAGTCAAAGACTTTTCAATTATCAATTAACAAAGTAGCAAGAACTACGTTATCAGCCACCTGGAGGGAGGCGCATCTAAAGCTTCTCCATAGGGCATATTTCACCCCGGAGAAAGGCCTCCGAGTCCACAATCAAGAATTTAATAAATGCCCCAAGTGTTCTTATCCAGCGGCGAATCTGACCCACATGTTCTGGCATTGTCCAAAAATAAGAGACTTCTGGAAAAAATTAGAATATTGGCTTAAAACTACACTAAAGATAGAAACATTGACTTTATCTTTGTACCAAATCATACTCTGCTTACCCACAGAAAGTAACTTTCAGGCTAATGAAAAAATAATAAATCTGTCCATCTTAGCTGCTAGATATTTGATTTGCAAAAAATGGAAATCCAGAGCCTTGCCGACGATTCCTGAAATCAGAAATTATTTAAAAAAGCAATGTGTATTGGAACAAAAAGATACTAATATTGATAAGGAATCAGACATAAGGAATTTTTTCACTAAATGGGCAATATTCATAAAGACACTTCAGGAGATAGAAATAGATTATTTGATTTTCCCTTTTAAAAATTCTGAAATTGTTCTTTTGGGAATTTGGTAGATGGGGAGAGGGGCGGAGATTAAACCCCTTTTTTTTTTTTTTTTTTTTTTTTATATGATTTTGTTGAGTTATATTTTGATTGTTTTTAGTTTTTGAGGTGATGTATGAGGGATAAAAATCAAAAAAATCCCCAGCAATATATACGTTACTTTTTGATGTAATGGCATAACCTTGTGAGAATTTGATAAAATTAATATCTTACTTTTGTTTTTTAATATTAGCTGATTTACTGTATGCCATGTTACCTTGGAAACATCGGGCCCTGCGTGGCGTAAGATGTGGACTTAAACTTTTTTTTTTGTGTACACTGCTGGTTGTAAATAAAAGTTATAAAAAAAAAAATTGCATGCCCTATTTTAAATATGAAAGTTTTTTTTGGACTTGACTGTCCCTTTAAGTAATAGATGCCATTTGTAAAGTACAGTATTTTGTATTGTGAGGTGGTGACTATAACAAATATATTTATAGGTTGCAAAATAAATCAATCAACAACATATTTAATGCAAAACTGTAATTTCTCACCAAACAGACCAGGTTTCTGAAATCCCAGTCAGTACAGTTTTGCAAGAATGTAGCGACTAATTAGTTTCAATGGTAGAAATAGCACATTTTATAAAAAAAAAATAAGTTTTACAGTCTAATAAAAGAACCACTAAAAAAAATTGCCTCGGATGGTAAGTAATAAATATTTGCTATTCATGTTTACTGATGTTATGTATTTGTTTAATGATTTGTTGACGTTGTGCTTTTTTATTGTTTATTGTTGTGTACTTTTGTGGACTTTGTGTTTTTTTATTGTTGTGTACATTTTATTGACTTTGTGATTGTTTATTGTTGTTTACTTTTGTTGACTTTGTGCTTGCTTATTGTATACTTTTGGTTAATGGTTTATTTACTTTGCTGTGGTTTACTGTTGTGGTTTTATTTGTGTTTTTTTGTGTGATTTTATTTGTTTACTGTTGTGGCTTATGTGGCTTTAGGGGTTAATAGTGTAGTGGGTTAAGGTTGCATTTTGGCTAATGTTGCTTTAGGGGTTAATTGTGTAGTGGGGTTAGATTGTGTTTGGGCTTAAAGGTGCCTTATAAGTTAACAGTTTAGTGGGGTTAGACTGCATTGTGGCTAATGTGGCTTTAGGGGTTAATAGTGTAGTGGGATTAGATTGCATTGGGGTTATGGTGCTTTAGGGGTTAATTACGTAGTGGGTTTAGGTTGCGTGGGGAGTTATGTGGCTTTAGAGGTTAATAGTGTAGTGTAGACAGATTACATTGGGGGTTATAGCAAATTAACAGTTACAATTGTAGTGGAGTTAGATTGCGCTGTGGCTAATGTGACTTTAGGGGTTAATAGTGTAGTGGGGTTAGATTGCATTGGGGGTTATAGCAATTTAACAGTTACAATTGTAGTGGAGTTAGATTGTATTGTGGCTAATGTGACTTTAGGGGTTAATAGTGTAGTGGGGTTAGATTGCATTGGGGTTATGGCACTGTAGCAGTTAATAGTCTAGGGCTGTGTAGCAGTTTTATTTGCTTGGTCCCTTTCATAAAAAAAAATAAGAAGAAACTAATGTATGAATGATTTTCATTACTACATCCTTTCCTTATTCTTTTAGTTTGCGTGTGCTGCCCTTTGTTTGGTCGGTTGTGCACTGAATTGCCGAATTCGGCAATGAACATGTGTAACATGTGTAAAAGGGATCATTTACATTACATCTTCAATGTAGATGGTGATGCTGCTTTGAAAATATTATCAGCATCGCCACCCATTGAGATGCATAGAAAAACACTTCTCGGCAAGAATGCCTTCAAGCACAGTTTGTTAGCAGTTTTGAATATTTCACCAACATTCTTGATTGTGCAACGGATACATTTTGAATATATCACCGCAATGTCGATGTTTCCATCATCAGGGCCTGAAATTAGTAGTAGATTTTTTTTTTACAAATTTCAGTTACTTCTATTTCCTGTCATCCTGTATCATGTGACAGATATTAGCCAATTATAAACACATATACATAAACACTGTGAAAACTTGCACATGCTGAAAGTGTGCATTTAAAACCTCTGAAAGTGTGCATTTAAAAAGACTATGCACATTTTGATAAAGGATGTAAATTGTAAAGTTTTTTAAAATTGCATGCTCTAGCTGAATCATGAAAGTTTAATTTTTACTGTGGTGTCCCTTTAACTAAAATATAACTGATTTTTATACCAGTTCACATGGTTTTCATCAAGCACTTTTATCACAAGAATAAATTGTTGCAGCTTTCTCTACATATTTGGCTAACCAAAAAAAAAATTAATTTTAAAGAAAAACTATTAACCTATAATAAAATGTTGAATGCATGTAAGTGCACCCATTGTACTAAATATATAAGCTTGAATGCTTATTGATAAATAAAAAATGAGGATTTTACATTTTTGAAAAACAAAAATGTGTTAGCTGCGTATTACTTCAATGAGACAAGAAGTGGAAAAGATCCATTGTACAAATTTAAACAAAACTCAAGATGAAATATGTTGGTTAAAGGGACAGTCAACACCAGAATTTTTGTTGTTTTAAAAGATAGATAATCCATTAATTACCAATTCCCCAGTTTTGCATAACCCACACAGTTATAATTATACAGGTTTTACCTCTGTAATTACCTTGTATCTAAGCTTCAGCAGACTGCCCCCTCATTTCAGTTCTTTTGACAGACTTGCTTTTTAGCCAGTCAGAGCTGTCTCCATGGTAAATTCACGTGCATGAGCTCAATGTTATCTATATGATACACGTGAACTAATGCCCTCTAGTGGTGAAAAACTATCAAAATGCATTTAGATTAGAGGCGGCCTTCAAGGTCTAAGAAATTAGCATATGAACCTCCTAGGTTTAGCTGTCAACTAAGAATACCAAGAGAACAAAGCAAAATTGGTGATAAAAGTAAATTGGAAAGTTGCTTAAAATTACATGCCCTATTTTAAATATGAAAGTTTTTTTTGGACTTGACTGTCCCTTTAAGTAATAGATGCCATTTGTAAAGTACAGTATTTTGTATTGTGAGGTGGTGACTATAACAAATATATTTATAGTTTGCAAAATAAATCAATCAACAACATATTTAATGCATAACTGTAATTTCTCACCAAACAGACCAGGTTTCTGAAATCCCAGTCAGTACAGTTTTGCAAGAATGTAGCGACTAATTAGTTTCAATGGTAGAAATAGCACATTTTATAAAAAAAAAATAAGTTTTACAGTCTAATAAAAGAACCACTATTGTAGACCAACAAAAGTTATAGCCAATTTTGTATGAAATATAATAATATATCCCATACTGTTAATCTTGTTTCTACACCAAAACCTCACCAAATTAGAAAACTTGTTTGTTTTCTTTACAATAATAAAATGTATGATGCACAATTTTACAGTCTACAACATATAAATAACATATCATGCACACATGTCCTGTATACCCATAATGCCCCAGCTCAAATGTATGAATCACTCATTTACAAGTTTTGCTATTCTTTTGTAAGTGAAAATGTTAATTTCACTTATTTACTTTGCTACTGTCACACTGTACAACGGTATCAGAGCAAAAAACATTTATTGTAAGAGATATTTTTGCTGAATAACCAAATCTTGACTTTAACAACACCCTCAATCTTTTAGTGGTATCATTTAATGTAATTTAAGTTTTTGCAAGTTGAGTAACAGATTCAGTGCTTTTCCTAGTTATTCTCTGTGTATTAGCTGAGTTTCATAAGGAAAAATAAAACTACATTTTGTTTTTCTTTTTTTTAACTATTATATTTTCCCACTTGAGATATAATCCAGAGTCAATATCCTAGTAGAAAGCAAATTTATAACAGAGCATGAAATATCTAGGTTTCCCTAAGTAGATAGCATGGTACAAACATTTTGTGTAAGCAAACGCATAGCAACTTTTTCAAATGAAACAGACCACATATTTAAAGAGTTAATCTATGAGTTATTTTTGTGTGTTGTTTTTTTGTTTGTTTCAGGTTCCAAAATATTTTTTGTTTGTTTTTTTAGAAAATGTTTGAATCCCACTTTGTAGATGAATCTCTATCCCAGATGAGCTATGTTTTAAGGCATTGTTTAATTGAATACTATTGTTTCTGGTCCCTTTGGGAAGTTCTTCTTCTGTAAAAGGTTGTACAGTTAAATATTTGATGCGTTTTGATATATTGTGGTTCCTATCTAGCTCTTGAGGGTTAATTTAAAATGAATTTTCGCAGATCACTGTAGACTTGGCCTTTGGCTGACTGAGATAACTGCACAAACCATGATATGGATTTTAGAAACATTTTGCTCCCAATTCTCCTATTCCCTTGTCTAAAGCTAGTAACCACTAAATATCTTTCAGTTGGTTGTTCCAGCAAACTTATGCAACGGGGAAATCTTTTACACAAGCTATGAAAATATAGGTTAAAATAGTCTCCAGTGACTACAGATTGATCTAATAAACAAACAGTTACAAACAATAGGGGCAGTGAGCAACAAATTAGCCACAGCACACACAGTGCAGTGCTTACATATATACAGTACATACATATGACTGTCACACTTTATTAGATTTGTGGTTACATTGCTTGCCGTTAACTATACAAGAAAAACAAACACAAATAATTAATTTTCACCAATCTGGCACAGCACAATGGTTGGTTTAACCCTGCTTCTAAAAACAAAACAATAGTCAAGTTCATCTGAGAATCAATAAAAGTTGTATAATTCTGTGTTTAATAGGGTAGTGTCTCTTAGAGTGTGGTCTTTTATCTAGCTAGATATGTATGACGATCAGCGCCAGAAGTACAAAACTACACAAACATTCAGGAGAATAAGGTTCTCCTCAACCTTATAAGATAATCAGGATATTAGAAATAAAAGATACTCGAATGCGCAAATAAATGCTTAAGTGCAAGTGGCTGATTTATCAAGGGCCAAATGGCCCCTGATGCCCCTGTTTCCATCTTAAGACCGCTGCTCCTTAACTGGCCTGCTGCCTGTGAGGCTGTGGACATCAATCCGCCCGATCCTATGCGATCAAGTTGATTGACACCCCCTGCTAGCGGCCGATTCGCCACAAATCTGCAGAGGGCAGCATTGCACAAGCAGTTCACTAGAACTGCTTGTGCAATGTTAAATGCTGACAGAGTATGCTGTCAGCATTCAGCTATGTCTGTCGGACATGATAAATCTTGTGAACTGCTGGTGCAATACCACCCCCTGCAGATTTGCAGCCAATCGGCTGCTAGCAGGGGGTGTCAATCAACCCAATTGTATTGAATCGGGTTGATTTTCGGTGATGTCTGTCCGTCGCCACCTCAGAGCAGGCAGACAGATTATGGAGCAGTGGCCTTTAGACTGAAGGTTTGCCAGAAACAAGGGGCATCAACCTCCATACGGAGCTTGATAAATAGGCCCCTATGTCTTAAGAAAGGGTATTGACATATAAAAGGAGTATTGCAATTCAAAATAAATTTTATATTAGGACATTAAAAAAGCTAATAATGGCAAGGTAATACTACCACAAACTAGTACCATAATATTTCATAATGTGACTAAATCTTCGATCTCCCTCTCCATGCAAGAGATAAACCTAAAACTTCTACACAGATGGCACCTTTCTCCAGTCAAACTAAACCGCCTATACAGTAACAAATCTCAACGCTGCTGGAGATGTGGACATGGTTTTGGTAACTTAGCGCACATGTGGTGGTGGTGCAATTCAATCCAAACTTTCTGGAGATCTATAATCGGAGAAATGGAGTCCATACTTGGGTTTCAATTCTCATTGGATCCTATAGTGTGGCTCTTGAACAAGCCCCCCAAAATTAAATCTAAACCCTACCTTAAATTATTCTATATAATGTCCAACAGTGGGAGATATCTCCTGGCTAGAAATTGGAGGTCTAGGGAGGCCCCTTCTCTGTGCATGTGGCAAAACAGAGTTACAGAATTACTTAGTACAGGGAGTGCAGAATTATTAGGCAAATGAGTATTTTGACCACATCATCCTCTTTATGCATGTTGTCTTACTCCAAGCTGTATAGGCTCGAAAGCCTACTACCAATTAAGCATATTAGGTGATGTGCATCTCTGTAATGAGAAGGGGTGTGGTCTAATGACATCAACACCCTATATCAGGTGTGCATAATTATTAGGCAACTTCCTTTCCTTTGGCAAAATGGGTCAAAAGAAGGACTTGACAGGCTCAGAAAAGTCAAAAATAGTGAGATATCTTGCAGAGGGATGCAACACTCTTAAAATTGCAAAGCTTCTGAAGCGTGATCATCGAACAATCAAGAGTTTCATTCAAAATAGTCAACAGGGTCGCAAGAAGCGTGTGGAAAAACCAAGGCGCAAAATAACTGCCCATGAACTGAGAAAAGTCAAGCGTGCAGCTGCCAAGATGCCACTTGCCACCAGTTTGGCCATATTTCAGAGCTGCAATATCACTGGAGTGCCCAAAAGCACAAGGTGTGCAATACTCAGAGACATGGCCAAGGTAAGAAAGGCTGAAAGACGACCACCACTGAACAAGACACACAAGCTGAAACGTCAAGACTGGGCCAAGAAATATCTCAAGACTGATTTTTCTAAGGTTTTATGGACTGATGAAATGAGAGTGAGTCTTGATGGGCCAGATGGATGGGCCCGTGGCTGGATTGGTAAAGGGCAGAGAGCTCCAGTCCGACTCAGACGCCAGCAAGGTGGAGGTGGAGTACTGGTTTGGGCTGGTATCATCAAAGATGAGCTTGTGGGGCCTTTTCGGGTTGAGGATGGAGTCAAGCTCAACTCCCAGTCCTACTGCCAGTTTCTGGAAGACACCTTCTTCAAGCAGTGGTACAGGAAGAAGTCTGCATCCTTCAAGAAAAACATGATTTTCATGCAGGACAATGCTTCCTCACATGCGTCCAAGTACTCCACAGCGTGGCTGGCAAGAAAGGGTATAAAAGAAGAAAATCTAATGACATGGTCTTCTTGTTCACCTGATCTGAACCCCATTGAGAACCTGTGGTCCATCATCAAATGTGAGATTTACAAGGAGGGAAAACAGTACACCTCTCTGAACAGTGTCTGGGAGGCTGTGGTTGCTGCTGCACGCAATGTTGATGGTGAACAGATCAAAACACTGACAGAATCCATGGATGGCAGGCTTTTGAGTGTCCTTGCAAAGAAAGGTGGCTATATTGGTCACTGGTTTGTTTTTGTTTTGTTTTTGAATGTCAGAAATGTATATTTGTGAATGTTGAGATGTTATATTGGTTTCACTGGTAAAAATAAATAATTGAAATGGGTATATATTTGTTTTTTGTTAAGTTGCCTAATAATTATGCACAGTAATAGTCACCTGCACACACAGATATCCCCCTAAAATAGCTATAACTAAAAACAAACTAAAAACTACTTCAAAAACTATTCAGCTTTGATATTAATGAGTTTTTTGGGTTCATTGAGAACATGGTTGTTGTTCAATAATAAAATTAATCCTCAAAAATACAACTTGCCTAATAATTCTGCACTCCCTGTATAGAAGAGTTTTACTATCTTAAAAACCTCAAGATGGATACGTACGCGGAAATGTCTAACTTGTGGGAACAGTACCTTAAGAAACAATGATTCCCAGCTTCTGAGTTAGATACTACATGAAGAACAAAAAAAACAAAACAAAAAAAACCCCCGATATATTTCAGCCTATGCAGATGTAATATAACCTATAAGGCTTAATTAATTAATTAATTAACTTTCCAACACCTATTATATACTAGTCGGTTCCGGTAAACCCACTCTTCTTGACAGTACACTTATTCTTTTCCTTTTCCCCTCCTTTCCCCCCATTACTCTCTCTCTCCTACTCTTTTTCTTTACCCCTTTAAAAGCATATACGATGTAATTGCATCATTTATAGTACATATTCCGCTTGAACACTGTTAATATGATTCTATGTTACTTAATGTTTAACTTGAAAATTTTTGTCGATGACTGTTTCAGGAAGCTGCGACTTCCAACTTTGTATTTCACATTTTGACAATAAAGTCGACTTATAAAAAAAAAAAAAAAAAAAGCTAATAATGGCTAAAAAAGTTGATCAACGCAAAACATAAAAAACAGAAACAACAAACAATAAAATAATTATTGCGATAGATAAAGTTGATAAAAGTCCAGAGCAAAGCAAGTGCTTTCCCAGAATTGTATGATTATGTTTATGATTATATAATTTAAATGTGTTAAATCTATTTTATCTGTTTGTATTTCAATGTTTGAAATCAGATACTCAAGTTTATATTGAAGGGGCAACTAATACTGTACCTTAGTCTAGTACTAAGAATTTATTGTTGAACTACATATATTTAATGGACTTTAAAATAGTTAAAATACATATGGCTAGATTACAAGTTTTTCGTTTTGAGCTGTGCGGTGCTAACAAGCAGTTTATGCTCACCGCTCACTTACAGACAGTGCTGGTATCACGGGTTTTTACAAACCAGACAAGAAGTGAGCATTGAGCAAAATTTTTCTCTTTACCGCACTCCAATACCAGCGCTGCTTACGTTAGCGGTGTGCTGGTGTAACGTGCTCGTGCACGATTTCCCCATAGGAATCAACGGGGAGAGCCGGCTGAAAAAAAGTCTAACACCTGCCAAAAAGCAGCGTAAAGCTCCTTAACGCAGCCCCATTGATTCCTATGGGGAAATCAAATTTATGTGTACACCTAACACACTAACATGAACCCCGAGTCTAAACACCCCTAATCTTACACTTATTAACCCCTAATCTGCCGCCCCCAATGTTGCCGCAACCTACCTACACTTCTTATCCCCTAATCTGCCGCCCCCAATATAGCCGCCACTATAATAAACATTTTAACCCCTAAACCGCCGCACTCCTGCATCGCAAACTTTAGTTAAAGATTATTAACCCCTAATCTGCTGTCCCTAACATCCCCGCCATCTACCTACATTTATTAACCCCTAATCTGCCACCCCATCATCGCCCCCACTATTCTAAATTTATTAACCCCTAAACCTAAGTCTAACCCTAACCCTAACACCCCCTAACTTAAATATAATTTAAATAAATATAAATAAAATTACTATAATTAACTAAATTATTCCTATTTAAAACTAAAAACTTACCTATAAAGTAAACCCTAGCTAGCTACAATATAACTAATAGTTACATTGTATCTAGTTTAGGGTTTATTTTTATTTTACAGGCAAGTTTGTATTTATTTATTTTTTTTATTTATTTTTTTAATAATTTTTTATTGAAGTCATTAACAAATACAAAATAAGGGGGATGTCCCACAACATTTACAGGTCAATGTATATACAGCATAATTGGGAAAAGAGTGCATTTTAGTATCTCAAACATTTCCATATAATGTGGGCTATCACATAGAAAGACTTCAGTTTTATTTTAGAGTATTATAAATGCAATATAAGCGAGAATGGTCCTCTCCCAGTTATATACAAAGAGGAGTAAGGTATCTAATCAGATAAGGATAAGACTAGGGAGGAGTTGACTCTATAGATTTATGGGGTAGGGGGATGCAGCGGACAAGAGCCGCTCAAAATGTAATAGGGGGGAGGATGGAGGGGGGGGATGGAGGTCGGAGCCAGTTAGTATGTCAGCACCAGGAGTGAGTTTGGTTGAAACTAAGGGATTATCATGTAATAGAAACACAGCCACCCTCATCCAAGCCTTTGTACCCCTATAGAGGAAGCTTGAAAACATATATACATATGCTAGAACCATAAGTGTAATTAAGTCAACTTTAAATATATTCCAGTTAACATGAGAATATTAATTAGGTTAATGAGGGAAATTCTACTTTGGCTATTTGGGGAAAGTGAGCATACATGTGGTTAACTGAAAGATAAAGTGACACAGCCAGTCGTATGGTAATTGACAGCTTGGCGTACTTATGAGCATGGAGGAGAACATGCATACTTTGTATGGATAGAACATCTAACTCATATGGGAAGAAAGTATATAACATAGATAATCAATGAACCCTAAACAGCAGGTCATTATGTAGTGAGGGGGACTTTAGAGTGTGTGGAGCATAGGGGACCTCTGAGTGAGCCCCTCTCCTAGGGGAGTGCCACCTATAGGCGATGTGGGAAAAAGCAGTAGGGATATGACCCGCAGGCATAAAGTACCAGCGGGAAAGGGAGGAGAGAGGCTCAACAGGAACAAATAATATGTACTAATAATGGAGAGAAGACTAAAGAAAGACTAGAGATGACAGACATACAGTCACACATAATGAGAGCAGACGCCATAAAGAATAAAAGTACCAGAACGTTTAGGCAATAATAGGGGTAACACAATCTAAAAGTGATCCCCAGAGGCATGTATATCTTACTAACAAAGGTGACTAGCAATCATAGGTATCTGCTAAAACAGGGTGAAGGAACCCTGTGCATCATAGCCATAGGGGATGTCCTAACATATATACAGCCACACAACTTATATAGTAATGTAACTTGACGTCGGAATATAAACAGAATTAGAGGATATATAGGACACTAACAAATTATGAGCTTTCAACACTAAAAGGTAAGATGAGTTTCTGATCTTAATATGGAGTCTGTGTTAATTGCTAAATTCCCCCCCACTATTGCTATAGACATTAATGTCAACGGACCCTTTTCTACCATTTAACAGACCTGTGGAACCTAAAGCTGTTGTTATCTGCCCAACACATAAGAGGGTGAGCCCCTACTGGCATATATTGTAGGGACAGGGGACCCTTGAAACCCTTAAACTATTGCTATACTGGCAGACACATAATAAGAGTAAATGTAAACTGTCTGAGCTATTCCAAGTAAATAAATTACTGCAGAGCTATATGGGAGACCTCATGGTTTTAGGGAGTCTGGCACTGGTAACTAGACAATGTGAGATGAAGATAAGCCATTATGCTAATGAGGGCATTCAAGTTGTAAAACAATTCTGGGTCAACAGTGATAATATCTAAAGACATAGCAATATTATTAAAACAGTGAGCCAAGTGGTGTCAGACTATGAACATATGCATAATGACAAGACCACAATAATATATATAGATACATCTATACCCACACATATCATGCTTCTTTACTTCAGTATCATAACATAAGATAGCCTATACAGAAGGGAATAGCAGCAGGAATACAATAGAAAAAGTCAATGCAGCACATATTTGTATTGAGTTTGGGATAGTAATATAAGTTATAAGAGCACTAAAGCCTAATATAGAAATATTAATAATAAAACTTCAGCTTCCATATGCTATCTCAATGTGAAAATAAGAAAATAGAGTAGAGGGATGCCAAGGACTCTCAGAGCAGTAGGGTATGGGCTTAACAGTATTTAGAGATAACAGTGTGCTGAAAACTGTTAGGGTTAAACATGTCATGCTTGGAACAGTGCTATATTACATTTATAGGGAAGAGATACCCATGTATAGAAATGAGTAGGGATTGAACACTAAAGCATGGTAAGATAAAATCGAATTTTTGGTGGCAACAAACCTATAGAAAAACAGCCATCAAATCGTCAGTAACAGCCCCACAGTCTGGTAAATATAATAAAGGAGACCTTAACTTAAGAACTAATGAGGGTAACATATAATAATGAAAGAGTTAATACAGGCCTGGGGCAACAAAAGCAAAGCAGAGGAAAATGTCTGTATCAATCCACCAGTAGGAGGGTTATCAGGGAAAGAGTTAGATCTAAAGGTGACAAGGGAGCTTCAGTTCTGTTGTGACGAGCCGTTAGACTGTTACCCGATACCAACTTTCTGAGGGACCAGAATAACCCGCAGGGTCAGAAGCGTGTTAGCGGTGTCTCCTACCTCCCTCATGAATACACGGCTCAATTTGGCGGTTCCTGTGATAACGCTAGAGCATTTGCCAAGAGAGAAGTGTTGACTCAGAGCTGACCTATTGGCCATGCGGGTATGTTGTGTAGTTGCCGGGACCTGCGACCCTCCACCAAGGCCTGCTGCTCTGTGAATGCTGGTCGTTTCTCTGGGTGAGTAGTTAGGTTGATGACCACGATCAGGATGAGGGCTCCTAGCTGTCTTTAGTCTGTCCGCGCTCTGGGTGACAATCAGAAATTTGGCCTCCAGCTGGGCGACAGTATGCCAGGCAGTACCTGTAAGGATATTAGGTGGCTGTATGGAGCTGCAATGCTCGCGGGTGTCTGATGGCTCCATCATCACTGGTGAGGGGTTTCCTTTCACCATCCTGTCCGTTGCTCCCATGTTCTGCGGTTCACCTCCTCTCCAGCGTGGTAGTTGCAGAATAGTTGGCCAGACAATTTGCTCTGTTTCCTCTGTGGGCACTACCTTCTGTCGTGTCTGGGGAAATGTGGCTGCTTTAAAGCAAGACTGCTGCAGTCCCGGTGCGGCCTCCTGAAATCCAGAACTCTCCGTTGCGCGAGTCAATGGTGACATAAAGGCTAAAATCAGTGACTGTATGTCCTCCTGCATACTCCGGTAATGCCTTTCTAGGAGTTGCTGGGTGCGTTGTTCCCAGGCTTCCAATGGCTCCATATCGGTAAAGATTTTTGTATTTAGTGGTAGCAGTTACACGTGGCAAGGCTGAAGAGGGATATCCAAGTTATAGTCCCAAAAGAGAGAATCCTTTAGTATCTTTATGTGTAGGACAATGTAGCTTGTTCTCAGATAAATCCCAGTACTTTTTTGAGCTCTTTTAATATAAAATAATCTAGAAAACTGTGTTTGAGAGCTCAGAGCTGTAGAAAGCACGTCTTGCTGCCTTGGTAGTTGGCTCCGCCCCCCGTTTGTATTTATTTTAACTAGGTAGAATAGTTACTAAATAGTTATGAACTATTTAATAAACTACCAAGCTAAAATAAATACAAAAGTACCTGTAAAATAAAACCTTACCTAAGTTAAAATTACACCTAAAACTACACTATAATTAAATTAATTCCCTAAACTAAATACAATTAAATACAATTAAATAAAATTAGCTAAAGTACAAAAACAAACAAACACTAAATTACAGAAAATAATAAACAAATTACAAGATTTTTAAACTAATTACACCTTATCTAATCCCCCTAACAAAATAAAAAAGCCCCCCCCAAAATAAAAAAAACCCTACCCTACACTAAATTACAAATAGCCCTTAAAAGGGCTTTTTGCGGGGCATTGCCCAAAGTAATCAGCTCTTTTACCTGTAAAAAAATTACAAATCCCCCCCAACATTAAAATCCACCACCCACACAACCAACCCTACTCTAAAACCCACCCAATACCCCCTTAAAAAAACCTAACACTAACCCCTTGAAGATCACCTTACTGGGAGAAGTCTTCACCCAACCGGGCCGAAGTCCTCAACGAATATGGCAGAAGTGGTCCTCCAGACGGGCATACGTGGTCCTCCAGACGGGCAGAAGTCTTCATCCAGACGGCATCTTCTATCTTTATCCATCCGGTGCGGAGCGGGTCCATCTTCAAGATATCCGATGCGGAGCATCCTCTTCTTTCCACGGCGACTGAAGAATTCTATCAGCCAATCGGAATTAAGGTAGAAAAAATCCTATTGGCTGATGCAATCAGCCAATAGGATTGAGCTGGCATTCTATTGGCTGATTGGAACAGCCAATAGAATGCCAGCTCAATCGGATTGCCAGCTCAATCGGATCAGATTGAAGTTCAATCCTATTGGCTGATTGCATCAGCCAATAGGATTTTTCCTACCTTAATTCCGATCGGAATCTAAGGGACACCATCTTGGATGACGTCTCTTAAAGGAACCTTCATTCTTCAGTCGCCGTGGAAAGAAGAGGATGCTCCGCGTCGGATGTCTTGAAGATGGACCCGCTCCACACCGGATGGATGAAGATAGAAGATGCTGTCTGGATGAAAACTTCTGCCCATCTGGAGGACCTCTTCTGCCGGATTCGTTGAGGACTTCGGCCCAGTTGGGTAAAGACTTTTTCTGGTAAGGTGATCTTCAAGGGGTTAGTGTTAGTTTTTTTTAAGGGGGTATTGGATGGGTTTTAAAGTAGGGATGGTTGTGTGGGTGGTGTGTTTTAATGTTGGGGGGATTTGTAATTTTTTTTACAGGTAAAAGAGCTGATTACTTTGGGGCAATGCCCCGCAAAAGGCCCTTTTAAGGGCTATTTGTAATTTAGTGTAGGGTAGGGCTTTTTTATTTTGGGGGGACTTTTTATTTTATTAGGGGGATTAGATTAGGTGTAATTATCTTAAAAATCTTGTAATTTGTTTATTATTTTCTGTAATTTAGTGTTTATTTTTTTTGTACTTTAGCTAACTTTAATTGTATTTAATTGTATTTAGTTTGGGGAATTAACTTAATTATAGTGTAGTGTTAAATGTGTAATTGTAACTTAGGTTAGGTTTTATTTTACAGGTCAATTTGTCTTTATTTTAGCTAGGTAGTTTATTAAATAGTTATTAACTATTTAGTAACTATTCTACCTACTTAAAATAAATACAAACTTACCTGTAAAATAAAAATAAAGCCTAAGCTAGGTACAATGTTACTATTAGTTATATTGTAGCTAGCTTATGGTTTATTTTATAGGTAAGTATTTAGGTTTAAATAGGAATTATTTGGTTAATGATAGGAATTTTATTTAGATTTATTTAAATTATATTTAAGTTAGGGGGGGGTTAGGGTTAGATTTAGTGGCAGCGACGTTGGGGGCGGCAGATTAGGGGTTAATAAATGTAGGTAGGTGTCGGAGATGTTAGGGACGGCAGATTAGGGGTTAATAATATTTAACTAATGTTTGTGAGGCTGGAGTGTGGCGGTTTAAGGGTTAATATATTTATTATAGTGGTGGCGATGTCCGGTTCGGCAGATTAGGGGTTAAAATTTTATTTTAGTGTTTGCGATGTGGGGGGGCCTCGGTTTAGGGGTTAATAGGTAGTTTATGGGTGTTAGTGTACTTTTTAGCACTTTAGTTAAGAGTTTTATGCTACAGCGTTGTTGACTGTACTGACTTTAAAATGCGGTACCAGTCTTGACAGGAGAGGGTGTACCGCTCCCTTTTGGAAGACTCGTAATACTGGCGTTATGCAAGTCCCATTAAAAATATAGGATACCCAATTGATGTAAGTGGATTTGCGATATTTCCAAGTCTGGCCAAAAAAGTGAGCGGTACACCTGTACCTTCAAGACTCGTAATACCAGCCGGCGTTAAAAAGCAGCGTTGGGACCGGCCAACGCTGCTTTTTAAGCCTAACGCAAGACTCGTAATCTAGCCGATAGTTAGAAGATATACATTTTATTTCTAATATATTTTATTTAGCTATGCCCTTCACAGAGCAGAAGTACCCTGTAGTATATCAGACTGTTCCTGACAGTCCAGCCTCAAAATACCAGGTAACAAGGGAACGCAACACACCCAGATGTACATTTCAAACTTTCTAGGCCTTGTCAGTGAGGTGCAGTTGGGTCCCCAAGGCATGTGAGCAAGAAGTCCACTTATGGTTTCCCCATGTAACTGATTATTGATAAGATTATGAGTGGCGCGCTGTTACGCGTAACAAATAAGGTTTTTTTTGCGGGTATTTAAGCACATTGGGTTATCGGCACTTTAGAGCTCTGTTACGCTCGAATAAAAAGTTTCACAAAAAACATCAAAAATAGATTCAAAAGTACAGTTACACTTATAATAACACTGTCTAATAAAAAAATATTTTTACAAAATTGCAATAAAAAAAAAAAAACTACGCATGTATGCTATTCAGCAAAAGTTACCAAGAAAATTAAGCTAATTTGATAATAAAACTTATAATGTTATTTAAATTTGCATGGTCTATCTGAATCTTAAATGTTTAATTCTGACTTTACTTTAACACTTACACCTAAATTTAGAGTTTGGCATTAGCCGTCAAAACCAGCGTTAGAGGCTCCTCTGGTATTTAGAGTCAGTCAGGAAAGGGTCTAACGCTCACTTTGCAGCCGCGACTTTTCCATACCGCAGATCCCCCTACGCCATTTGCGTATCCTATCTTTTCAATGGGATCTTTCTAACGTCGGTATTTAGAGTCGTGGCTGAAGTGAGCGTTAGAAATCTAACGACAAGACTCCAGCCGCAGAAAAAAGTCAGGAGTTAAGAGCTTTATGGGCTAACGCCGGTTCATAAAGCTCTTAACTACTGTGCTCTAAAGTACACTAACAACCATAAACTACCTATGTACCCCTAAACCGAGGTCGCCCCACATCTCCGCCACTCTATTAAATTTTTTTAACCCCTAATCTGCCGACCGCACACCTCCACAACCTACATTATCTCTATGTACCCCTAATTTGCTGCCCCTAACACCACCAACCCCTATATTATATTTATTAACCCCTAATCTGCCGTCCCCAATGTCGCCTCCACCTACCTACAATTATTAACCCCTAATCTGCCGACCAGACCTCACCGCTACTCTAATAAATGTATTAACCCCTAAAGCTAAGTCTAACCCTAACCCTAACAACCCCCTAAATTAAATATAATTTAAATCTAATGAAAAAAATTAACTCTTATTAAAAAATCTATTCCTATTTAAAGCTAAATACTTACCTGTAAAATAAATCCTAATATAGCTACAATATAAATTATAATTATATTGTAGCTATTTTAGGATTAATATTTATTTTACAGGCAACTTTGTATTTATTTTAACCAGGTACAATAGCTATTAAATAGTTAATAACTATTTAATAGCTACCTAGTTAAAATCATTACAAAATTATCTGTAAAATAAATCCTAACCTAAGTTACAATTAAACCTAACACTACACTATCAATACAATAATTAAATAAAATACCTACAATTATCTACAATTAAACCTAACACTGCACTATCAATAAATTAATTAAATCCAATACCTACAAATAAATACAATTAAATAAACTAACTAAAGTTAAAAAAAAAAGAACTAAGTTACAAAAAATAAAAAAATATTTACAAGCATTAGAAAAATATTACAATTTTAAGCTAATTACATCTACTCTAAGCCCCCTAATAAAATAACAAAGCCCCCCCCCCAAAAAAATACCCTACCCTATTCTAAAATAAAAATAGAAAAGCTCTTTTACCTTACCAGCCCTTAAAAGGGCCTTTTGCGGGGCATGCCCCAAAGAATTCAGCTCTTTTGCCTGGAAAAAAAAAACATACAATACCCCCCCAACATTACAACCCACCACCCACATACCCCTAATCTAACCCAAACCCCCCTTAAATAAACCTAACACTAAGCCCCTGAAGATCTTCCTACCTTATCTTCACCACGCCGGGTATCACCGATCGGTCCAGGCTCCGATGTCTTGATCCAAGCCCAAGCGGAGGCTGAAGACGTCCATCCTCCGGCTGAAGTCTTGATCCAAGCCCAAGCGGGAGCTGAAGACGTCCATCATCCAGCTGAAGTCTTGATCCAAGCGGCGGCTGAAGAAGTCCATCATCGGGCAGAAGTCTTTATCCTATCCGGGCAGAAGAGGAGATCCGGACCAGTAGACATCTTCATCCAAGCGCCATCTTCTATCTTCTTCCATCCGATGACGAGCGGCTCCATCTTCAAGACCTCCGGCGCGGATCCATCCTCTTCTTCCGACGTCCTAAAACAGAATGACGGTTCCTTTAAGGGACGTCATCCAAGATGGCGTCCCTCGAATTCCGATTGGCTGATAGGATTCTATCAGCCAATCGGAATTAAGCTAGGAAAATTCTGATTGGCTGATGGAATCAGCCAATCAGATTCAAGTTCAATCCGATTGGCTGATCCAATCAGTTAATCAGATTGAGCTCGCATTCTATTTGCTGATCGGAACAGCCAATAGAATTCAAGCTCAATCTGATTGGCTGATTGGATCAGCCAATCGGATTGAACTTGAATCTGATTGGCTGATTCCATCAGCCAATCAGAATTTTCCTACCTTAATTCCGATTGTCTGATAGAATCCTATCAGCCAATCAGAATTCGAGGGACGCCATCTTGGATGATGTCCCTTAAAGGAACCTTCATTCTGTTTTAGGACGTCGGAAGAAGAGGATGGATCTGCTCCGGAGGTCTTGAAGTTAGAGCCGCTCGTCATCGGATGGAAGAAGATAGAAGATGCCACTTGGATGAAGATGTCTACCGGTCCAGATCTCCTCTTCTGCCTGGATAGGATGAAGACTTCTGCCCGATGATGGACATTTTCAGCCACCGCTTGGATCAAGACTTCAGCCGGAGGCTGGACGTCTTCAGCCCCCGCTTGGGCTTGGATCAAGACTTCACCCGGAGGATGGACGTCTTCAGCCCCGCTTGGGCTTGGATCAAGACATCGGAGCCTGGACCGATCAGTGATACCCGGCGTGGTGAAGATAAGGTAGGAAGATCTTCAGGGGCTTAATGTTAGGTTTATTTAAGGGGGGTTTGGGTTAGATTAGGGGTATGTGGGTGGTGGGTTGTAATTTTGGGGGGGTATTGTATGTTTTTTTTTCCAGGCAAAAGAGCTGAATTCTTTGGGGCATGCCCCGCAAAAGGCCCTTTTAAGGGCTGGTAAGGTAAAAGAGCTTTTCTGTTTTTATTTTAGAATAGTGTAGGGCATTTTTTTATTTTGGGAGGATTTGTTATTTTATTAGGGGGCTTAGAGTAGGTGTAATTAGCTTAAAATTGCTGTATTATTTTTCTTATGTTTGTAAATATTTTTTTATTTTTTGTAACTTAGTTCTTTTTTATTTTTTGTACTTTAGTTAGTTTATTTAATTGTTTTTATTTGTAGGTATTGTATTTAATTAATTTATTGATAGTGTAGTGTTAGGTTTAATTGTAGATAAATGTAGGTATTTTATTTAATTAATTTATTGATAGTGTAGTGTTAGGTTTAATTGTAACTTAGGTTAGGATTTATTTTACAGATAATTTTGTAATTATTTTAACTAGGTAGCTATTAAATAGTTATTAACTATTTAATAGCTATTGTACCTGGTTAAAATAAATAAAAAGTTGCCTGTAAAATAAATATTAATCCTAAAATAGCTACAATATAATTATAATTTATATTGTAGCTATATTAGGATTTATTTTACAGGTAAGTATTTAGCTTTAAATAGGAATAATTTATTTAATAAGAGTTAATTTATTTCGTTAGATTTAAATTATATTTAATTTAGGGGGGTGTTAGGCTTAGGGTTAGACTTAGCTTTAGGGGTTAATACATTTATTAGAGTAGCGGCGAGGTCCGGTCGGCAGATTAGGGGTTAATAATTGTAGGTAGGTGGAGGCGACGTTGGGGGCGGCAGATTAGGGGTTAATAAATCTAATATAGGGGTCGACGGTGTTAGGGACAGCAGATTAGGGGTACATAGGGATAATGTAGGTTGCGGCGGTGTATGGAGCGGCAGATTAGGGGTTAAAAAATATGCAGGGGTCAGCGATAGCGCGGACGGCAGATTAGGGGTTAATAAGTGTAAGGTTAGGGGTGTTTAGATTCGGGGTATATGTTAGGGTTTTAGGTGCAGACTTAGGAAGTGTTTTCCCATAGGAAACAAGGGGGCTGCGTTAGGAGCTGAACACTACTTTTTTGCAGGTGTTAGGTTTTTTTTCAGCTCAAACTGCCCCATTGTTTCCTATGGGGGAATTGTGCACGAGCACGTTTTTGAAGCTGGCCGCGTCCGTAAGCACCGCTGGTATTGAGAGTTGCAGTGGCGGGAAATTATGCTCTACGCTCCCTTTTTGGAGCCTAACGCAGCCCTTCTGTGAACTCTAAATACCAGCGGTATTTAAAAGGTGCGGGGAAAAAAAAATGTTAGCTACGCGGGTCGTTACCGACAAAACTCTAAATCTAGCCGTTAGTGATTAAAGGGACATAAAGCCCAAAATGGTTTCATATTAATGATCCTAACTTGCTAACTACCGCTTAGTAACAAAAATGGCACACAGTGAATACGTAAATCATAACCATAGGTCCACAAGGAACAATAACAGGTGTCTGGGATATAAAGAACAACAAGATATTGCAAACTAGTAATTTTCAACAATAAAACATTCATAATGGTTCCTTTAAGGTGTGGTAAACACACTCACATGTCCTTTCCCCAGATATGTACTGTATAATATAGTTGAATGTAAACATTATACCCATGTGCATTTTAAAGGGATTTGAAACCCACAATTATTCAGATAGAGCACACAAATGTACACAACTTTCCAAGTTTGGTGTATTTGCTGATTGGTGGCTGTACATATACTGTATGCTTGTTGTTATTGGCTTTCCAATGTGTTTATCTAGCTCCCAGTAGTAAATTGCTGCATTTTCAATAAAGGATACCAAGAGAATTAAGTAAAATTGATAAAGATATATAAAAAAGTTGTTTATAATTATATGCTCTATCTAAATAATTTAAGAAAAATGTTGTGATCCATGTTTCTTTTTTTAAGGCGGTGGGTTATCTTTTACAAATAATTTCTACAAGACAATATTAGTAGTAATTTTATATTTTAAAATACATTATTGCCTTTTAGTACCTAAGGCATTCATGAGTGCTCTTTTGTTATCAAATGTTGTAGTACTGTGGCCTATATTCACTTCAATATAAGGTTCTTTATATGAGATGAAGTGCACTCTGTATTTATGTTGTTCTCTGTGAAAGCACATTACAAACCTAAACAAACTGACTATATGTGATTAGAAGAAAGCAATTCGGAATAGTACTACAAAAATTATTAAAAACTTAAAGTGATGGGGGGCGGAGCCTACACTCAATGCGGCTAGACGTGTCTTAATGAAGCTCTCTGAGCCAGATTCTATTTCTATGAGTTTTTCACAGTAATTTTGGATATTTCCTAGTCTGAGGTATCTACTTAATACTGCCAACTGCTATACTCTAAGAGCGGAAACTTTGACAGATGTTCTGCCTATGTTTGTTGGGGCAGCTACGTGACAAACTTCTTCTCTAGTCTATCAGCCATTTTAGCAGACTTCTGCATTCACGCAGTTAGCTCAGTTATAGAAGAAGTCACTGCAAGGGATCTCGAAACGTAGGTCTGGGGCTGCCGTGATATTACACCCCCCCCCCCGAACTCCGGGGTTACGATATCCTAGATTAGGATACTAACTGTACTCTAACTAGCCAGAGCCGGCACCATTTATATTTATATGTACCATGGAGAGAGCTTTAGAATAGGCACTGCTAGCGCTGCTAGATGAACACTACCAAAAACTGCACAAGCTACTTGATAACAGTTTCAACACGACAACAAGACCCAGAGAGAACCCTGAGGTGATAGCGGAACCTAACCCTCCTCCAGGAGCGCTTACTGTAATGGCGGCCAAAGTTTTATGCATAGAGGGAGCACGCACGTCTTTCACTCTTAGCCCTGCACCGGACACTGCTATAGAGGAGGTGCTGGTACTTATAGACGGCAGAGAGGACAACACGGTTTGTTCCGTGGAACCCCCACGGCTTACACTCACCAGCCAGCCTCCAATCATACCTTGGGTAGCAGATATACCAGGTTCATAAGTAATGATTCATAAGTTCATAAGTAATGATGTTTGGGCAGCAACCACGGATGACTCTCCGGAGAGACGTATATGGGATATGGGTCCTACTACTTCTGGATGGGTCGCGGTTAACTGGGTCATTCCTCCTACTGATTGGGTTGGGACCGCCGACTTCCCAGATATGGATCCTGCTTCCACCATTGACGCCATGAGTTCCAGGGGTGCAGGCCGCACGCATAAAAGCAGTATGTGGGCCTGGATGACTCTGCGTTTAAGACTGCGCATATTGGCCTACATTTTCCCTGCTGAGAGACAAGGTATGGGCTGAGTTAGCTCTGGGCCCGGGACTAATGATCAAGTTTGGTCCACCAGGATATCGACTTCAGGACGATAGTTATCTGAGGTTTAGTTGCTGTTTGATAGCTACTAATACCCTCAATAGACATATTACTATAAGATCTGTGTTTTTGCATAGCCATTATCTGCCTAAATGTATTCATACCTCACATTTGCATAAGTTAACCCCTGCACACATTACCTCCTATATTACTACAATGACCTATGAAGTATATTTGTCCAGCAGGCTTTAATCTACCTAAGTTAGTTGGGAAATCTGTTTATATTGAGTCAAGCTGGAGGGATATCTTACACCTAAGCTACTAATCGCATGTTCAAGGTTCATAAATGTACTGTTAACTGTATGTAGAGAGAATCTTACTTGTGTCCCTAGCTGATGTTATACCAATAGAGTGACACAAATTAAGTTTGCTACCAGTCTTGCAATGTATTCTTATAAATGTTAGACCCATATCATGTGAATAAACTGCCAGATCTCCTTTTAGAAGTGGTAGGTGCTGTTGGTTACCGGGGTATCTAAAGAGGCCTGAAATATACTTGCATTCCTGACTACATACAGAAGTAGGTCCCACAGAGCAAATCATAGATTATTGTGTGTAATTTCCATAAGTTAAGAGGACGGAATTGAGCACAGTGATCTCTAACCATATTAATTGTCTTCTGCTGCTGTGCCGCCTGCGGCCGAGGCGGCACCCTTAATTTTCTCATCAGGGGACCACTAGGTCTACTATCTACAGGTGATTGCTCATAGCCTAGTAGTTACATTACACAAACCTCTCTCTCACTCCAACCTATTAGAATTTGAATGTACAACACTGGAGTCATAGCAGGCTTATGTACCATTATTTGTATTTGAAATCCTACTTTCCAAGAAAACCCTATCTCATGCCTCAATGTTATACTATGCTCTCTTTGGGAATAATTTTCATATTGTGTAGCACCTTCTGTGATTAAGTGGTTTAAAACAGTTCATACTGATGGTTCTCAATATATTAATGTATCATACATACCAGTTTTCCTCCTTGTAATTATATTTGTATAGGTAGGCCCAAAAGTGGCCTCTAGTGTTCCCAGAGGAAGTTAAAATTGTTGCTTTCTTTAAAATGTGCCAATAAGGTCCAAGAGTGTTCCTTTTTGTTCCTCCCCTAAACCCTTCCCTCTACTGTTAGATTTGCGTTAATGGTCCAAGAGTGGCCAATGTGTACATTTGGGAAGTTTATACTCCATATTTAGACAATGTCTTAGAAGGGGATATTCACTTAAAGAAAAAAAATTAAGTTGACTATTCTTTCCTAATGTTATATTTAATTGCCAATCTGTATAGTAACACATGCTTATTAACCATTCATCTTGTATTGCTATGTATAACAATTACCTTGTTAATTACCTTGTTAAGCGCTACTATGTGTTTTTCAGTGGCTATATGTACGGCATTCTTGTTTTGTTTTATATTTCAACTTCAATAAAAAATATTATAAAAAAAAAAAAAAAACTTAAAGTGATAGTAAACTCTTCCCATTTTAAAATATGATCCAGACTGTTAGTGATATTTTAGATGGTGTTTCATTCATCAGTTGTAATGAAGATGCGCTATAACTTACTTTTTAATGAAGATATGAAATTCATTATCCCCGTTCTCTGTCACCCACTTCAAAAGTCAGTTTTTCTGTGAGCTGGTTTGAATTGTTCTCCAATCAGCTTTATAGATTCAACAAAAGTGCCATATGGGGAGAGTGCTGATTGGAGAACAAATCAAACCATTAGCTCACAGAAAAATTGACTTTTGAATTGGGCGGTCGGAGAATAGGGAATTTGAATTTCATATTTAAATTACAACTGATGAATTAAACTCCATCTAAAATATCATCTACAGTCCGGAACTAGTGATGTCGCAAACCTAAAAATTTGGGTTCGCGAACTGCGAATGCGAACTCCTGCAAAAGTTTGTGAACTGGCGAACCGGGCGAACCCCCATAGACTTCAATGGGCAGGCGAATTTTAAAACCCACATGGACTCTTTCTGGCCACAATAGTGATGGGAAAGTTGTTTCAAGGGGACTAACACCTGGACTGTGGCATGCCGGAGGGGGATCCATGGCAAAACTCCCACGGAAAATTACATAGTTGATGCAGAGTCTGGTTTTAATCCATAAAGGGCATAAATCACCTAACATTCCTAAATTGTTTGGAACAACGTGCTTTAAAACATCAGGTATGACAAGATATGAGTGGTGGCACTGTGCAAGTGGGCACAGTATGCGCTGTGAGCCTGACACAAAAAAAGCAGACTGATGTTTCACAGTCCAAAAAGTTTTTATTTTTTTAAATGTACACTTACACTACTATTAAACAAGATATGAGTGGTGGCACTGGGCAAGTGGGCACAGTATACGCTGTGAGCCTGACACAAAAAAACAGACTGATGTTTCACAGTCCAAAAAGTTTTTTTTTTTTAAATGTACACTTACACTATTATTAAACAAGATATGAGTGGTGGCACTGGGCAAGTGGGCCCAGTATAAGCTGTGAGCCTGACACAAAAAAGCAGACTGATGTTTCACAGTCCAAAAAGTTTTTTTTGTTTTTAAATGTACACTTACACTACTATTAAACAAGATATGAGTGGTGGTACTGGGCAAGTGGGCACAGTATACACTGTGAGTCTGACACAAAAAAGCAGACTGATGTTTCACAGTCCAAAACGTTTTTTGTTTTTAAATTTACACTACTGTTACACCAGATATGAGTGGTGGCACTGGGCAAGTGGGCACAGTATACTCTGTGAGCCTGGCACACACGCTGGCAGGCAGGCAACTGCAATTAGATTACACAAGCAGACTGATGTTTCACAGTCAAAAAAGTTTTTTTTTTAAATTTACACTACTGTTACACCAGATATGAGTGGGGCCACTGGGCAAGTGGGCACAGTATACGCTGTGAGCCTGGCACACACGCTGGCAGGCAGGCAACTGCAATTAGATTACACTAGCAGACTGATGTTTCACAGTCGAAATTTTTTTTTTTTAAATTTACACTACTGTTACACCAGATATGAGTGGGGGCACTGGGCAAGTGGGCCTGGCACACATGCTGGCAGGCAGGCAACTGCAATTAGATTACACTAACAGACTGATGTTTCACAGTCATAAAAGTTTTTTTTTTAAATTTACACTACTGTTACACCAGATATGAGTGGTGGCACTGGGCAAGTGGGCCTGGCACACACGCTGGCAGGCAGGCAACTGCAATTAGATTACACAAGCAGACTGATGTTTCACAGTCAAAAAAGTTTTTTTTTTAAATTTACACTACTGTTACACCAGATATGAGTGGTGGCACTGGGCAAGTGGCTTGGCAGGCAGGCAACTGCAAATAGATTACACAGGGGAAAAAATGATGTTCTAGCCCTAAAAAGGGCTTTTTGGGGTGCTGTCCATACAGCAGAGATCAGATGAGTCCTTCAGGACTGTAGTGGAAACTGAATACACTAGCCTAGCTCTCAATTTCCATATTAAATCAGCAGCATCTACACTGTCCCTCCTCTCACTAACAATGCAGCTTCCGAATGAATCTAAAATGGCTGCTGTCCAGGAGCTGGGAGCGTCTGGGAGGGAGGGTCTGCTGCTGATTGGCTAGAATGTGTCTGTAGACTGTGAGATACAGGGTCAAAGTTTACTCAATGATGACGAATAGGGGGCGGATCGAACATCGCATATGTTCGCCCGCCGCGGCGAACACGAACATGCTATGTTCACCGGTAATTATTCGCCGGCAAACTATTCGCAACATCACTATCCGGAACTGATTTTAAAAAGGGAAGCGTTTACCATCACTTTAATTAACTGGCTTCTGACAGACTATTTTTAAATAGGTGATTCCTGGTAAATTGTTGTCTAGTACATTCATCAACTCAGATTTAACTAATATTCATAGAGAATCTTACTTTTAATTGAATTGCTCACACGTTCTGCATATCATTTTTCATGTTCTCTCATGCTGTAGTTACATTAAATAATTATTTTGATACATTTTTGTGAGAACCCTGTTTAAAGGGAAAAAAGATTCAAAATATTTGGGGAAGCCTATGAGGCAAGAATCATAATAAATGTATTTCCTCTAAGGTAATTAATTATTTAAAACAATGGATGATTCATTACTATAGAAATCTTCTAGCGTTGTGATGTGTGTTTTTTAAGGAATTCTTTTAGCAGATTTGAAAATTGAGCTACCTATTAAATTTGGGAAGAAAAAACATAATTTATGTAAGAACTTACCTGATAAATTCATTTCTTTCATATTAGCAAGAGTCTATGAGCTAGTGACGTATGGGATATACATTCCTACCAGGAGGGGAAAAGTTTCCCAAACCTTAAAATGCCTATAAATACACCCCTCACCACACCCACAAATCAGTTTAACGAATAGCCAAGAAGTGGGGTGATAAGAAAAAAGTGCGAAAGCATAAAAAAATAAGGAATTGGAATAATTGTGCTTTATACAAAAAATCATAACCACCACAAAAAAGGGTGGGCCTCATGGACTCTTGCTAATATGAAAGAAATGAATTTATCAGGTAAGTTCTTACATAAATTATGTTTTCTTTCATGTAATTAGCAAGAGTCCATGAGCTAGTGACGTATGGGATAATGACTACCCAAGATGTGGATCTTTCCACGCAAGAGTCACTAGAGAGGGAGGGATAAAATAAAGACAGCCAATTCCTGCTGAAAATAATCCACACCCAAAATAAAGTTTATTGAAAAAAAGAGCAGAAGATTCAAACTGAAACCGCTGCCTGAAGTACTTTTCTACCAAAAACTGCTTCAGAAGAAGAAAACACATCAAAATGGTAGAATTTAGTAAAAGTATGCAAAGAAGACCAATTTGCTGCTTTGCAAATCTGATCAACCGAAGCTTCATTCCTAAACGCCCAGGAAGTAGAAACTGACCTAGTAGAATGAGCTGTAATCCTTTGAGGCAGAGTTTTACCCGACTCGACATAAGCATGATGAATTAAAGATTTCAACCAAGATGCCAAAGAAATGGCAGAAGCTTTCTGGCCTTTTCTAGAACCGGAAAAGATAACAAATAGACTAGAAGTCTTTCGGAAAGACTTAGTAGCTTCAACATAATATTTCAAAGCTCTAACAACATCCAAAGAATGCAACAATTTCTCCTTAGAATTCTTAGGATTAGGACATAATGAAGGAACCACAATTTCTCTACTAATGTTGTTGGAATTCACAACTTTAGGCAAAAATTCAAAAGAAGTTCGCAACACCGCCTTATCCTGATGAAAAATCAGAAAAGGAGACTCACAAGAAAGAGCAGATAATTCAGAGACTCTTCTGGCAGAAGAGATGGCCAAAAGGAACAAAACTTTCCAAGAAAGTAATTTAATGTCCAAAGAATGCATAGGTTCAAACGGAGGAGCTTGAAGAGCCCCCAGAACCAAATTCAAACTCCAAGGAGGAGAAATTGACTTAATGACAGGTTTTATACGAACCAAGGCTTGTACAAAACAATGAATATCAGGAAGATTAGCAATCTTTCTGTGAAAAAGAACAGAAAGAGCAGAGATTTGACCTTTCAAGGAACTTGCGGACAAACCTTTATCTAAACCATCCTGAAGAAACTGTAAAATTCTCGGAATTCTAAAAGAATGCCAGTAAAAATGATGAGAAAGACACCAAGAAATATAAGTCTTCCAGACTCTATAATATATCTCTCTAGATACAGATTTACGAGCCTGTAACATAGTATTAATCACAGAGTCAGAGAAACCTCTTTGACCAAGAATCAAGCGTTCAATCTCCATACCTTTAAATTTAAGGATTTGAGATCCTGATGGAAAAAAGGACCTTGCGACAGAAGGTCTGGTCTTAACGGAAGAGTCCACGGTTGACAAGAGGCCATCCGGACAAGATCCGCATACCAAAACCTGTGAGGCCATGCCGGAGCTACCAGCAGAACAAACAAGCATTCCTTCAGAATCTTGGAGATTACTCTTGGAAGAAGAACTAGAGGCGGAAAGATATAGGCAGGATGATACTTCCAAGGAAGTGATAATGCATCCACTGCCTCCGCCTGAGGATCCCGGGATCTGGACAGATACCTGGGAAGTTTCTTGTTTAGATGAGAAGCCATCAGATCTATTTCTGGAAGTTCCCACATTTGAAAAATCTGAAGAAATACCTCTGGGTGAAGAGACCATTCGCCCGGATGCAACGTTTGGCGACTGAGATAATCCGCTTCCCAATTGTCTATTCCAGGAATATGAACCGCAGAGATTAGACAGGAGCTGGATTCCGCCCAAACCAGAATTCAAGATACTTCTTTCATAGCCAGAGGACTGTGAGTCCCTCCTTGATGATTGATGTATGCCACAGTTGTGACATTGTCTGTCTGAAAACAAATGAACGATTCTCTCTTCAGAAGAGGCCAAGACTGAAGAGCTCTGAAAATTGCACGGAGTTCCAAAATATTGATCGGTAATCTCACCTCCTGAGATTCCCAAACTCCTTGTGCCGTCAGAGACCCCCACACAGCTCCCCAACCTGTAAGACTTGCATCTGTTGAAATTAAAGTCCAGGTCGGAAGAACAAAAGAAGCCCCCTGAATTAAACGATGGTGATCTGTCCACCACGTCAGAGAGTGTCGTACAATCGGTTTTAAAGATATTAATTGAGATATCTTTGTGTAATCCCTGCACCATTGATTCAGCATACAGAGCTGAAGAGGCCGCATGTGAAAACGAGCAAAGGGGATCGCGTCCGATGCAGCAGTCATAAGACCTAGAATTTCCATGCATAAGGCTACCGAAGGGAATGATTGTGACTGAAGGTTTCGACAAGCTGAAATCAATTTTAGACGTCTCTTTTCTGTCAAAGACAGAGTCATGGACACTGAATCTATTTGGAAACCCAAAAAGGTTACCCTTGTCTGAGGAATCAATGAACTTTTTAGTAAATTGATCCTCCAACCATGATCTTGAAGAAACAACACAAGTCGATTCGTATGAGATTCTGCAAAATGTAAAGACTGAGCAAGTACCAAGATATCGTCCAAATAAGGAAATACCACAATACCCTGTTCTCTGATTACAGACAGAAGGGCACCGAGAACCTTTGTAAAAATTCTTGGGGCTGTAGCTAGGCCAAACGGCAGAGCCACAAACTGGTAATGCTTGTCCAGGAAAGAGAATCTCAGGAACTAATAGTGATCTGGATGAATCGGAATATGCAGATATGCATCCTGTAAATCTATCGTGGACATATAATGCCCTTGCTGAACAAAAGGCAAGATAGTCCTTACAGTTACCATTTTGAATGTTGGTATCCTTACATAACGATTCAATATTTTTAGATCCAGAACTGGTCTGAAGGAATTCTCCTTCTTTGGTACAATGAAGAGATTTGAATAAAACCCCAGCCCCTGTTCCAGAACTGGAACTGGCATAATTACTCCAGCCAACTCTAGATCTGAAACACATTTCAGAAATGCTTGAGCTTTCGCTGGGTTTACTGGGACACGGGAAAGAAAAAATCTCTTTGCAGGAGGTCTTATCTTGAAACCAATTCTGTACCCTTCTTAAACGATGTTCTGAATCCAAAGATTGTGAACAGAATTGATCCAAATTTCTTTGAAAAAACGTAACCTGCCCCCTACCAGCTGGGCTGGAATGAGGGCCGCACCTTCATGTGGACTTAGAAGCTGGCTTTGCTTTTCTAGAAGGCTTGGATTTATTCCAGACTGGAGATGGTTTCCAAACTGAAACTGCTCCTGAGGAAGAAGGATCAGGCTTTTGTTCTTTGTTGAAACGAAAGGAACGAAAACGATTATTAGCCCTGTTTTTACCCTTAGATCTTTTATCCTGTGGTAAAAAAAGTTCCTTTCCCACCAGTAACAGTTGAGATAATAGAATCCAACTGAGAACCAAATAATTTGTTACCCTGGAAAGAAATGGAAAGTAGAGTCGATTTAGAAGACATATCAGCATTCCAAGTTTTAAGCCATAAAGCTCTTCTAGCTAAAATAGCTAGAGACATAAACCTGACATCAACTCTGATAATATCAAAAATGGCATCACAGATAAAATTATTAGCATGTTGCAGAATAATAATAATATTATGAGAATCATGATCTGTTACTTGTTGCGCTAAAGTTTCCAACCAAAAAGTTGAAGCTGCAGCAACATCAGCCAATGATATAGCAGGTCTAAGAAGATTACCTGAACACAGATAAGCTTTTCTTAGAAAGGATTCAATTTTCCTATCTAAAGGATCCTTAAACGAAGTACCATCTGACGTAGGAATAGTAGTACGTTTAGCAAGGGTAGAAATAGCCCCAGCAACTTTAGGGATTTTGTCCCAAAATTCTAATCTATCAGACGGCACAGGATATAATTGCTTAAAACGTTTAGAAGGAGTAAATGAATTACCCAAATTATTCCATTCTCTGGAAATTACTTCAGAAATAGCACCAGGAACAGGAAAAACTTCTGGAATAACCACAGGAGATTTAAAGACCTTATCTAAACGTTTAGATTTAGTATCAAGAGGACCAGAATCCTCAATTTCTAAAGCAATTAGTACTTCTTTAAGTAAAGAACGAATAAATTCCATTTTAAATAAATATGAAGATTTATCAGCATCAACCTCTGAGACAGAATCCTCTGAACTAGAAGAGTCATTAGAATCAGAATGATGATGTTCATTTAAAAATTCATCTGTATAAAGAGAAGTTTTAAAAGATTTTTTATGTTTACTAGAAGGAGGAATAACAGACATAGCCTTCTTGATGGATTCAGAAACAAAATCTCTTATGTTATCAGGAACACTCTGAACATTAGATGTTGATGGAACTGCAACAGGAAATGGTACATTACTAAAGGAAATATTATCTGCATTAACGAGTTTGTCATGACAATTAGTACAAACAACAGCTGGAGGAACAGCTACCAAAAGTTTACAGCAGATGCACTTAGCTTTGGTAGTTCCAGCACCAGACAGCGATTTTCCTGAAGTATCTTCTGACTCAGATGCAACGTGAGACATCTTGCAATATGCAAGAGAAAAAACAACATAAAAAGCAAAATTGATCAAATTCCTTAAATGACAGTTTCAGGAATGGGAAAAAATGCCAAGGAACAAGCTTCTAGCAACCAGAAGCAATGAAAAATGAGACTTAAATAATGTGGAGACAAAAGCGACGCCCATATTTTTTAGCGCCAAAATAAGACGCCCACATTATTTGGCGGCTAAATGCTTTTGGCGCCAAAAATGACGCCACATCCGGAACGCCGACATTTTTGGCGCAAAAGAACGTCAAAAAAATGACGCAACTTCCGGCGACACGTATGACGCCGGAAACAGATAAGATTTTTTGCGCCAAAAAAGTCAGCGCCAGAATGACGTAATAAAATGAAGCATTTTCAGCCCCCGCGAGCCTAACAGCCCACAGGGAAAAAGTCAAATTTTTTTTTTTTAAGGTAAGAAAAAAATAATTGATTCAAATGCATTATCCCAAATATGAAACTGACTGTCTGAAAATAAGGAATGTTGAACATCCTGAGTCAAGGCAAATAAATGTTTGAATACATATATTTAGAACTTTATAAAAAAGTGCCCAACCATAGCTTAGAGTGTCACAGAAAATAAGATTTACTTACCCCAGGACACTCATCTACATGTTTGTAGAAAGCCAAACCAGTACTGAAACGAGAATCAGTAGAGGTAATGGTATATATAAGAGTATATCGTCGATCTGAAAAGGGAGGTAAGAGATGAATCTCTACGACCGATAACAGAGAACCTATGAAATAGACCCCGTAGAAGGAGATCATTGCATTCAAATAGGCAATACTCTCCTCACATCCCTCTGACATTCACTGCACGCTGAGAGGAAAACCGGGCTCCAACCTGCTGTGGAGCGCATATCAACGTAGAATCTAGCACAAACTTACTTCACCACCTCCATAGGAGGCAAAGTTTGTAAAACTGATTTGTGGGTGTGGTGAGGGGTGTATTTATAGGCATTTTAAGGTTTGGGAAACTTTGCCCCTCCTGGTAGGAATGTATATCCCATACGTCACTAGCTCATGGACTCTTGCTAATTACATGAAAGAAACAGATATTTTTAACTTAATCATAAGTAAAAGTTATGTCTTAATAACAATCTTTGTTTTAATTTTTCTGTCTTCATACTTTACTAGGTAATATGATTATATAGGCTTTTCACTGTAATAGGGTTTTGACATACAAGATACGCTCTTGTAGACCTTATTTTATGAGTAGTAACTAATGTGACTGCTGGCCACATGCACATAGGGAGATAATTAATGGGGAAATTGTGTTAGCGGAATAGGGGATCCATTATTTTTTATGTTATTTTGTTCTGGAAGTTATGAGGTTAATTACTGAGGCTGTTGTGTCATTTGATTATTTATGCTGATATTTATATGACAAATTATCTCCCAGGGCACTAATGGGTTAATTTGCTACATCATATTTTTTTTATAACAATGCTAATCTAAAAGTGATAAAGTATTTTATTAAGACTAGATATGGAACTCATATATATTTTGAGATGATGATGCCTAATGTAGGCTTTTATAAGTTCAACAATGGAAATTAGGTGGCATTGGTGTAAACAATGGGCCAGTTGAAAACAAATTGGCGCAAGATTTAAATCTGGGCTCACTACCAATTTGTAGTCATTAATCACATATACAGGAAGCCACAGACGATGGCTTCTAGTCTTCAATTCATGGCAATTTCAGTGTTAATGAAGATGGACAACAATTAGAAAATTTTGTGTTTACAGTTTCTACAACTTATTTTAATAATCTTTTTAAAATATAAAATTATCCACTTAGGATGCAAAAACCCATTAATTAAATATAGACTAAATTACACTTTACATGCAGTAGCAAAAGAGGAACAGTACTTGGAACTATTATTTCAAACAATTTAATGAATGATAACAATGTAGCCTTTAGAGTGCTAAGGTGCACAAGAAGGTGTGTTTGTAGCAGAAAAGTTAGGCCATTTTATAAATCATTAGTTTGGTCTCATCTTTAATAAAAAAAAAAATCCTGCCATTTTTTTTTACATTTTCTCGAAAATTACAAGCAGTTTATGAAATACATTATTTTGTATAAGTTTGAGGAATACAAAACAAAGTTTAATCTAGAAGTTAGATTCTAGTCAATGCTCATTACCATCTTGTAAAAATATGTGTTAGGTAGTATAGCAAAACTTGTCCTCTTTCTTTAGGTATCTATTCATAGACTACACATCTAAATGCCTAACTCTGCTACAGTATCACCTATACACCTTGAAGTTTAACAGTTATATGAAGGATTTGTAGAATCACCAGTACCCATGGCTAGTTCCAGTAAAATTGTATTGAGGAAAATTGGCCATATATAACACTATAGCAATATGACATGCTTTCCAGTGAAAAAAACAAAAAGTCTTCCACCTTGATCCATTTTTCAAGGGTTTTGCACATTAATACTTTTCCATTGTCTATATCACAGATGGCCAACTTGCAGCTGAGGGTCACGTCACGTATTGCCCTCAGCAACAGTTTTTGTGCCTAAGGAAAAAGCAGAATTAACAATGTATGCCTTTTGGAAACAACTCAAAAGAGCCATCTGGAGAGGGTAAAATCAGGCAGAGAGGGGGCAACCTTACTGAGATATCTGGACATTTTTAGCAAATGTATGATTATTCTTGATTTATTTGTGGCCCTTAAAGCTTCTAAACTATTGTTCAGCAGCCCCCATATATTAGCGCTGAGGAATCTGTTGGCTCTCTTTAAATAACCAATAATAATAATAGCAAACTGTCTATTACTGGTCTAGGAATAAGACACTTTGCATTATGTGGCAACAGAGGCATTGTTGGGGGTGACTAACTGGAGCCCAAAATTAGCACACCTCTATCTTAGTGCACCATCATCAGCTTATAACTCTAGTAACATGAATTCTACTGCACTCCCCAATATGTCTATTATGCGAAGGATGTGTGTCCAAGACTATTATTTGATAACTAAAAAGATAACTTTGGACCAAAAAAAGGAGATATTAATTGCTCTCATGCAATGTTAACGCACAAAAGAGCTAATATTATTGCACTCCACTTGTATTTTAAGCCATATCTCTATATCCCCCTTTGTGGATGTAAATTTGCATATATTGAAACAATCTCTTTTAATCACTCCTTAGTCTTCTAAAATCAAACATATAATTCCCACACTTTTTATATGACTATTGCTAATTTATTTTGTTGCATAATGGTTTTTAGTAGCAACAATGTATATGCTGTGGATCCAGCATATTGACATATTTGTCTCATTACATTATTAAAATTCTTGACACACAGAATGATGTATAATTTTTTAATTATTTGAGTATAATAGCAATATTTATTTATTATTTTGATACTTTTTGTCTACAATTTATGCAATATTCATATTTAATAAAGTGTTTAACTTTGTATGTACTGTAAATATTTCACATTCCAATGTTCTTCACATAGCAGAATATGTTTTATGTATTTTTAAAAAGGCGTTTCTATATATATCTGTATATTTCTATACCTATATATAATTATATATATATATATATATATATATATATATATATATATATTTATAGGTATAGATATATATTTTAGCAAAAAACATTATATATATATATATACAGTATATATATATATATATATATATATATATATTTATGAATAAATAGAATATATTCTTCTAGAGGAAGGACATTGGAATGTGTAATATTAATATTTTCATGTCAGGTTAGCGCACTTGAGAAAATACGATCGGGTTTACGTATGAGTAGGGTGTTTTTTCCACTTTTCATGCTCAATTAAAGTCTATAGGGGAATATTTGAAGTTGTGTTAAACCGACGTGCACAAGTGAAAACTTTTTACTTTCAACTTATAACAAGAGCACTACCAGATGCGAGCAAAAAGCATAATTTTAGCGGAGTTGGCGCTCAAACATGATCAATGCATAGCTTTTTAACAAAGGATACCAAGAGAACTAAGCAGAAGTAAATTAGAAAGTTGTTTTTAATATGTTATGCTCTATCCAATCCATTTAAGTTTGATTTTGACTATAGCTTTAAGTGTTTAGATTTTATGCACATACACTGAGAAAACAATAATGGAGGAGACACTTTTTGCCTTCAAAACCATAACATAGGGGGTGATTATGGATAGGCTGCCTTAATAAGAACCTTTGAGCAATCACAATTCAAGGATGTTGTTATACTATAATTAGGTTTCCTTTAGCTTCCATTCTCTTTTCTATTCAGCAATTTACATATGACTAAAGCTGTCTCTTCAATTTCATTTTATCACTGTGTACATTTTCCTTTATGATGGCTCTTTTAATATATATTTAGAATAATATTATATTAACAAAGTCATCACAGAAGTTTATTTATTTATAACTTGCAATAGAGGTGAGTTGAATGAAAGAAGTAGGTGAATTATAATATAAATTTATACATTTATCTTTTTTGTAAATTTTATTTTTTTTCACAGATTTTCTTTGTCTGAGTATAATACTAATGCAATATTTATACATTAGAGAATAGGACCCAATTCTTTAAAGCAGGCCCGGTCTGGCCATAGGGCATACTGGGCAAAAACCCGGTGGGCCGCCGGTTATCTTAGCCCCGCCCACTATTTTCTGTACATACCGAGTGTGCCCCAAACTGTTTATTATACTATAGTGCTAAATGTTAATGTGCTGGTGTGGCTGCCCTGAATAATCTGCACTGTAAAATGGCCACACGGCCTTATAAAGACAGCACGGCCATGAGTGAGCAGGCAGGGGACACTGACTACTTGCATACAGCGGCCGTGAGACTGAGCATCTTCTTACTTGCAAGTTTGTCTCACGGTCGCTGTATGCACTTGAGGACATACTGCTACTGAATGATTGGAAAAGAAAAAGAGCCAATAGCACTACTATTTTATTATTGGGACTTCCATCAAGATTTAAAACATCCACCTGGACGCCTGATAATTTCAGCCATTAATTGCCTAACTGAAAAAGCCAGTCAATTTGTAGATTTAAGATTCAGAGAATATTTGTCTCAACTTCCATCCTTTGTTAAAGACACTACAGATGTTCTTCAGCAATTGGACAATGTACATGTAGACAAAGAAACCTGGCTAGTGACGGCAGATGTAGAGTCTTTGTACACTAGTATACATCATGACCTGGGACTTAAAGGGACATTAAACCCACATTTTTTCTTTTGTGATTTAGATAGAGCGTGCTATTTTAAACAACTTTCTAATTTACTTCTATTATCTATTTCGCTTCATTCTCTTGATATTCTTTGCTGAATAGCATATCTAGATAGGCTCAGTAGCTGCTGATTGGTGCCTGCACATAGATGCCTCGTTCTATTGGCTCACCCATGTGCATTGCTATTTTTTTAACAAAGGATATCTAAAAAATAAAGCATATTAGATAATAGAAGTAAATTGTAAAGTTGTTTAAAATTGAATTCTCTTTCTGAATCACGAAAGAAAATTTTTGGGTTTAGTGTCCCTTTAAGGCAATTGAGAACTTTTTACAAATGGGATCAGATGAAGAAATTGAACATGATGACTTTATTCTAAAGTTATTAAGTTTTGTATTACACCATAATTACTTTACTTTTGATCATGCCTTCTACCTCCAAATAAGAGGAACCGCTATAGGCACTGCTTGTGCACCTACATATGCAAACCTATTTTTAGGTTGGTGGGAACGGAATTTTGTTTTCTCTGATAATAATGATGAATACATCAACAAAATACCTATATGGCTGCACTATATTGATGATGTGCTCTTCCTATGGGAGGGCACAAAGGAAGACCTTGATAAATTCTTCAAACAACTTCACAAAAATGATCTAAACATCAGACTAACATATGAAGCTGGCCAAACAAAAATATCCTTCTTAGATTTGGAAATTATCAAAAATGATAATGGTACATTAAGCACAGATCTATTTAGGAAAACAACAGCTACTAACAGCATCCTACATAGCAGCAGTGCCCACTCCCCAAATACAATCAAATTATTACCCATTGGAGAATTCCTTAGGATGAAAAGGAACTGTTCAACACCAGAAAATTACCAAAGAAGAGCACAAGAACTTAAAAACAGGCTACTCCAAAGAGGTTGCAGTAAAAGAATAATCAAGAATGCAGAATATAGAGCAAGATGCACCCCAAGACACCAGCTACTTAAGTCAAAACAAAAAGATTGAATCAAACATGATGCGGTCAGATTTATTACCACTTTTATCATAAAAACAGCACAAGTGGTTAACATCTTACAAGAACATTGGCATGTTCTCCAATCTGACCACATACTCTCAACCATTTTGGGTGACAGAACCCAAGTTGGCTACAGAAGGGCCCCAAATTTAAAAGACATGATTAGCCCTAGTCATCTACAAGGTAGCAAAACGTGCACTAAACTCAAACATGGATCCTACAAATGTGGCACTTGTAGCACATGCAGCTTTATGAAAAAAAAACTATTAGCATAACAGATTGTTTTGGCAAGAAACATGATATCCAAGCACATATCAATTGTAAAATTGAAGGAGTTATCTATGTATTACAATGCAGCTGCTTAATGTTCTATGTAGGTATGACCACCAGAAGAATAAGAGTGAGACTACAAGAACACCTTAGAAACATCAAGAATGCGGTTAAAGACAGACAAGCAGGCAAAAATATCACCTCAGTTGCTAGACACTTTTTTGACATCCATAAATCCAAGCAGACTGACTTAAAATGCTGGGGGATATAAAAATTGGATCTAGGCATCAGAGGTGGCAATATTGAACAAGCTCTATTAAGAACTGAGAGTAGATGGATATTTTTACTCAATTAAGTCCAACCATTTGGACTAAATGAAATGAACAACTTTGTACCATTCCTTTAAGCACAACCTATTCTGGTGTTCCCCATTGTTTTAAATGTATTAATAGGTGACCAGTTTATACGCATATTCAATCACCAAGTCAAAAGCATACTGATTGTATTATTTAGACAATTGTATTTTAGGAGCATCAAAAATAAAGTGGCTATATTAGGTATTAAGCTGGGTTAATATAAACCCACAATATCTATATGATTTCTATAATAACACCCTAGTTAGGATTACACTGAATTTTTAAGTTATAATCTACACAGTGTTACACACTATGAATAATTAAATGTACTTTTTAAAAAAAAAAAAACTTTTATTTATCACATTCCAGTTAGGATGACACTGGATCATACTTTTAATTCACATATTAACACAGAGTCACATACAGTACTATGATTAATCAAATGCCTTTTAAATATTTATATAAACAATTTTCACTTAAACTATCTATAACAAGACTTATTGAATATTAGAATATATATTTTCTATAAGTACTCTGCATAAATGTTATATTCATTCACTCTTTCACTGAAGATCTTTTGCACTTTGAATTCACTTATTCTTATGATATGCATTGTTTTTATATGTTTCAAATATCACCACTTTGTCACATTTACCAATTCACTTTCTTACTACATCATTCCAATGTTATCCACTAATCCCCTGAATATATGTGGATTGTCTACAATTTTATAAGTTTACCATTTATTATAACTATATTTCCTAATAGATAAGTTTGCCATACGATAACCATAGCAAGCTCCAGGCAATATCTAATAATACATACGTCACTACAACACACCCATTTGACTGACATCATTACTGGTAGGTGGGGTTACACCAGATAACTCTTTGATAAAGCTGACAAGCAGCAAAACATGTTAGGGTCCTGGTGAGGAGTCTAGGGAACTCCTGTGTTTTAGGGCATCCTTAGGGCACAAGTAGCATGACTCTTTACTATATCTATGCTTATTATGTGTGAATGCTTTAATGTTACTGCCATTGCAGCACTTAGAAATCTATTGTCGGGGGGCGGAGCTAGCCACGCAGGACGATGGCTGCCTTTTGAAAGAGCTCTCATCTCCAACTCCGGCTCAAAGCTCTCTAACTGTGTGCAATTCCCCTTAAAACCCCTCTAACCCCTACAGGGAACATCACTAGAGACCCTCTTCAAGACCCGGTATGAATCAATTGCAGCACTAATCCTGTGTTCTGCCTCCCTCAGCTCTGCAACTCGCAAAGACGCTGCATACTATCACACTGCGGAGGCCTCACCCCTGATCTCCCTCAACAATTGCCTCCCCATCAATCATCGGACCTAAAGACTCACAAGCACCCGACAGCGGGCTTTCACAGATAGGAGTGCGCACCGGACTTAGCCGCAGTCGCTCTCACTGCCGCCCCGCTGCCCGACATTTTTCTACCACATGGCTTGCTACGGAGGCCTGAGACAATCTGCATGTAACACGTCTGCAGCGGTGGCCTCAAGATTCCCCCTCACAGTGAGTACCAGTTACCACGCACTCAGTTACCACGCACTCCTGATAAATAGCCTCCTCCAGCACCAACACACGGGGGGCAAAATAAGGCTTATATAGGAGGGCTGAGCTGACAGAGTCACTTCTCCACAGGGGCTCACAGGCAGGGTATAAAGTATTAACGTTTTGGTACCGGTCTAATACCCCATACAGTCTTTTGCTAAAAGGGTTCAAAAACGGACTGCTTTCTCCTTTTTTCACTTTAAATACCTTTCCACTGAATACCTCTTTGTGGCATAAGCACTGATCTTTACAGCAAACAGGATCACTAGCCACATAGTAGCCTTATAATCAGTTTTTGCTGTTGTTCACTTTATTTTAAGCATCTGTAACTACATCATTGGCCATTTATGTAATGCCTTGCAAAAGGCAGGCCAAATCAGAAAAAATGAATCCCACTAAGACCCTCAACCATTACCTCAAGCCCTCAGGGGCCTCAGCACCCATTTGCTCAGAGAGTGAATTAACCCCTGCAATACCAACAATGAGCAACCCCATGTCTGCAGAAACACCTTCCAACATGTTTGTCACTAAAACTGACATACTTCATCTTTCTTCTAAGGAAGATGTTAAAGAAATTCTCCAGGAAATAAGAAACCTTTTTAGCGATTTACGTAAAGATATGAGGGCGCTTGATCAGAGAGTTACAGATCTAGAAGAGAAGCAAGAGACCATAGATAGTACATGTCAACAGATTTCACTTCACATCTCAGATCAAGACCGCAAGATTAATGCTATGGCCGACAAATTGGAAGACCTTGAAAATAGGTGTCGACGCAACAATCTGCGTATCCGGGGTGTCTCAGAGACTGTCTTTCCCCCCGCCATAGAAGGATATTTACAAGCTCTCTTCAAAATTATAAGAGATAATCCAACTGCAGAGAATATGTCTATTGAAAGGGCACACAGGGCGGTAAAACCCAAACCTCCCCCCAAAGCCTCACCCAGGGATATTATAGTTAAATTTTCAAGGTATAAAGACAAGGAAGAACTCCTCCGGTGCGCTAGATCAAAGCACCCTATTTTCCACGCTGGTGAGGAGATCTCTTTGTTTTCTGATCTATCTCAAGCAACCCTCCAGAAGCGGCGAGAACTTGCACCTATTACGGCAACCCTTAGAGATCGCAAAATACAGTACAGATGGGGGTTTCCAGTATCTTTGATAGTTTCGAACAACAACAGAACACTGACCTATAGACCCGGAGACGACATTCAAGCTTTTTGCAATGAACTTTCCATACCATACTCCGAGCCAACAACTGCTGGCACTACTCATCCCCCCTCGAGATCCTCATTGGCTCTGAGGCCTACCACTTCATGTGATGACCCTCACTAAGGCGGACTTACATCTACTACTACACGAAACCTGACCTCTGTACCCAATCATACAGGGGTGCCAATACCATGTTAAACCCCCAGACAGGGGGACAACTCTACAGAACTAAGGGACTCTCTGACCCCCTCCTTTACGGGGACTGTATCCTTTTGAAAATGTTCATATTGGCTGGCTCATTATGCCACATAAGAACTGTTTATCAATGTTCTAGATCGTTTAAATATCATTGTGTTAATGTTCAGGTTCGTTTACTTGACCTGCTGTTCTAATTTGTCTTCCTTCCTAGGTTCACACTATAGAGCAATATCTTGTTTTATTATTGTGTATGCTCCAGAGTAAAAATGTGCAACAGGTTGAGTAAAGGTTGTTGATACCATCTTAACCTCACTACCTACTACACTTTATTCTCTTACCTGAAAGTAAAAATTTAGGATCTGTCCAATCTATTTAACAACACCAACTCAGAAAGCATCCCCCACTATGGGAGATGCACTTAGATCTTTGACCTCACATATTACCAGATTCCACAAAACCTTCCTAGGAACACAGTTTCGGAACACAGTGAGAAATATTCCCATACTAAAGCATTATCTCTCTTATATGTAACTTGATTTCCCCATACCCCAAATTTTGAAATATCCCTACCCTGGACTCCTCAAAGGGGACCTCATCTATACCTAAGACAGCCCTTAAAACAATCAGAAATACTTTCTCTAAACTTGCTCTACATGACGTATGGAGGACCTTACACCCTCAGGCTAAAGACTATACTTTCTACTCAACTCCACACGACTGCTATACTAGGATTGACCATATACTGACTGACGCCAACAGCCTTGCTTTGGTTGACCGTTGTGAGATCGGACATATTACTTGGACAGACCATGCCCCAGTTTCTTGCTCCATCTTATGGCCTGACCTCCCAATCACAACTAAGATATGGAGGCTAGATGAATCCCTTCTTGACAACCCCATCACACTCTCAGAACTTGAAAGAGATATTACAGAATACTTCTCACTAAACAGTAACTCTACCACATCTCTCCAAAGCGAATGGGAAGCACACAAAACGGTACTATGAGGTATATTTATCAAACAAAAAGCTAAGATCCTCAGACAATCCGGAGAAAAACACTCACAACTCCTAGATAAAATCTGCACATTAGAAAGGGCACACAAACAGGACATAACCAACGACAATCTTAAGCATGACCTCCTTCAGGCCAGATCTGACCTTAAATCTCAATTGACAACTACATACCAGCGCCACGCCCTCTGCCTGAGACAACATTTTTATGAAGGCAGTGACAAACCAGGTAAACTCCTGGCCAGGTGTTTACGAAGGAGGCAGTTGGCCTCCTACATTCATACATTACAATCCCCAGAAGGTTCAATGATTAAATGCAACAAGCAGATCGCATCCACTTTCAGACAATATTATAACTCGTTATACAATATCCCAAACACAGATACCCTTCAACCAGCAGATAAGCCCTCAATAGCATTTGAGGAACACCTTGACACTTATTTCCATGACCTAGGTTTACCTACATTAGATGAGGCAGGCAGAGACCATCTTACCCTACCCATTACATTAGAAGAAATTCACCAGGCTATCAAAGATTCCCCAGCGGGAAAAAGTCCTGGACCGGATGGCTTCTCGATGGGGTATTATAAGAAATTCGCGGAAGTATTAGCCCCTCACCTCCTCACACTATTTAACGACCTGCGGAAGAACCCCACGTTATCTAGAGGCCTCCTCGAGGCACACATAACTGTAATACCAAAACAAGGAAAACCCCCTACATCCCCTGCTAACTTTAGACCCATCTCTTTAATAAACACAGACATGAAAATCCTTGCTAAAATCCTTGCTAACAGATTAAATAAATATCTCCCTAACCTGATATCCTGTGACCAAGCTGGGTTTATACCCAGCAGAGAAGCACGTGATAATGTTATTAAAACTATTCAATTAATAAACTTTGCCAAGGCGTCGGGCAAACCACTAGTCCTCTTCTCGACCGACGCGGAGAAGGCCTTCGACCGTGTTTGTTGGTCTTTTCTGCGGAGGTCTATGAGAGAGATGGGAATCCCTGAATCCTTTCTGAACATGACCTTTGCCTTATACTCCAGTCCTAATGCTAAGATTAGGGTGAATAATACTTTATCAGAGTCCTTTCCCATTAATTACGGGACCAGACAGGGCTGCCCGCTATCCCCGCTTCTCTTTGCTATTTCCATCGAAGTCTTGGCACAAAAGGTCAGAAATAATAACGCCATCAAAGGACTTAAGATAGGCCAACTTGAACATAAACAGGCGCTTTACGCTGACGATATCCTTTTTTCTTTAACAGAAGCAGAAAAATCAATCCCAGAACTGCTGTCTGAGTTAGACGATTATGGCAAGGTCTCCAACTTTAAATTGAACATTTCGAAGTCCGAAATCCTAAACATCAACACCCCCCCCCAATTACTACACCAAATTAGAGATACCTACGGAGTCCCTCTGGCCCGACACAAACTAAAATACCTTGGGATACATTTGACAACAACTACACAAGAACTAATCAAATACAATTATAGCCATCTGAAAACTGACATTGCGCGAGACTTATCCTCTTGGCGCAATAAACCCATCTCTTAGTTGGGTAGGATTGGAGTGGTGAAAATGAATGTTCTCCCTCAGATCCTTTACCTGATGCAAGCCCTTCCTATACCTCTCCACGATAACTACTTTACACAGCTACAAAGGGTGATAGAACAATTCATATGGGCAGGCACAAAACCGAGAGTCCCAAAGAAAACGCAATACTTACCGAGAGACAGGGGAGGGCTAGGGATTCCTAACCTTAGGGCCTACAAACACGCAATTGCACTTCGGCATGTGGTAGAGTGGGCACACAACACTACTATAAGATGTGGATTCGACTTGACAGAGACATTTTTAAACTGAGAAATACTTCAACTCTCGCCTGGACACCACAATCACAGAGACCTAGAAACATACAATATTATCTTATCACAGCAAACATATTATCTGAATGGGACAAGCTCTTGGCCACCAGCACTCATATATCCTCTAGATTCGCCCCACTCTCACCGCTCCTGGAGAATGTAGACATTCCCTACCATACGCTCAGAAATAGAATACCTTTCCCCTATCCTCTTAGAACGGGCTCTATCCATTTTGTCTCCGATGGAGGTAGACTGAAATCTCAAACAACCCTAGCAGAATCCCATGGGGAGATATTCTCCTCATGGCTCCATTACAACCAACTGCTGCACTTTATCTCTCACCATAAACACAGAGAAGATTTTGGCCGAGAACTTACATACTTTGAAAATCTGTGCATACAACCTAGTCACCCTGAACATCTGATCTCTAAGCTATACAAAATAACAGTTGGGGACCCCAACACTTCCCTACCTTCTTATACGATCACGTGGCAGAGAGAATTAGACCGTGAAATTGATGCAGAGGCATGGTTGAAATCATTCAAGTTAATCAAACACTCTTCTGTCTCCGCAAAGGTACAGGAAATCCAACTAAAGCTAATTTGCCGCTGGTATCTCACCCCGGCACGGCTTTGTAAAATGTATCCCAGACTGACAAATACCTGCTGGAGAGGTTGTGGGGGAGAGGACAGCCTTCTACACATCTGGTGGGGTTGCCCGCACTTATTGAATTTCTGGACAGCAGTATTCCACGCGATGAAGGAAATCTTGGGCACGGCAATCCCCTTGGTATCAGAGGTACTGCTGTTTTGTTCCCTGCCCAGACTTGTGGGTCAGGGCAAACTAGCTCTTCTGCTGCTAATGCTGACAGTGGCCAAAAAACTCATTCCAAAATACTGGAAATCCCAAATAGTCCCTTCTGTTCAGGAATGGAAAGATCAAGTCTGTGATCTCCTACTGTTAGAAAGGTACCACTACCTAAAAACTCACAGACTGGACATGCACGAGCTGATGGTTGCATACTGGAAAGGCACAATATAACGAGTCCACTCTCAGCACACCCTCCACTAGTAGTCACAGCCATTCCTACCCCCCCCCTCATCTCACCTTGCACCTCCCTCTCCCCTCAAGGTTCCTACCCCCCCCTTTTTTTTTTTTTTCTATTTCTCTTCTTCTTCTCCTCCTCCTCTCTAGCTATTCTCTGCTCTCTCTCCTCATAGCGCTCTTCCTCCAGAACCTTCTGGAGCAAAAACTTTGTCTTCTCATGTATACAGTAAATAAGGTTACTTCTGAGTTTAAAATTTAAAAATTTGAAGAAGCTTCTGCAAATGTTTAAGGATATGACGTGAAACTTATTTTGACTCTGGACTTTTGACAACATAGTTTGTAGATTGATTTATTGCGGTTCATTTTGTCTTACAAATAAGCCTACTACTATTATATAAATTTAGACTTTCCGGCCTGTTAGGCTAAGACTGTTCATGTATACCTCATTTATGTATAATGTTTATTTTGTCATATCCTCTTTGAAATATATTTCAATAAAATTTTGTTGAAAAGAAATCTATTGTCAAGATGGTTAGAGCAAGCACTGTGGCTTACAATTCTGACTGGACTTTGACTATTCAATACTAAACTAGTAATATTGGGGTCTTAACCATTTAACAATATAGTTTGATATTTAATCATATTAGACTGCATTATCATTATCTTTGTCACTATTTTCAGTTGACTCATATACACTGTTTTCCTCTGAATATTGTAATACATAGACTTCTATGCTATCATAAAACAGAGATATTCTGAAGATTTAGATGCAATTATCTCTCACTAGGAGCTACTTAGGTCCTGTACTGTAAATGTATCAAATCCAAATTATACAATTACAATTAAGCACCATTACACCATATTATATATTATAATGTATGCCTTTGATTTCCTAATTAACCTGTAATATATACAGATTACCTTAATTATTTAGGTTTTTAGGAATAAGTAAACAATTACCAATATTGAGGCATATTTATTTAGCATGAAGTTATGTTGCTATACTAACGGTTATTTATTTATGAAACATATGATCTAATAACCTGAGGGTCTACCAGTGTATATTGATACATTCTATGTATTAGGATGTATCACAATTCATGTTTTACATCCACCTATGTACTCATATACCCATATTACAGTTTAGTGCTGATATCGGAATTAAACTCATAACGCTATATTTAGCTCTATGAAGAGAGTGTTATTTATCCTGATAATGATAGGTTTAACACTGACTTATTTTTACCATCTACCACTGGGGTATACCAACAAACAGAATATACAATACTATTGGTATAGTTTGATATATCATTCACTCTTAGTTGTAACTTGAAGATTTACACAAGAGCTCTAAATGCAATTTAACCCTATACTTAGCTCTAACAAGACAGTGTCAGGTATCCTGCCCTATTCCAATTGTCCGGCAATGGGGCACATTCAATAACAGTATACTAGGAGCACAGCATGATATATCAGCTATTTTCAATTCCAAGCTTAAATATTCACATTATGCTCAAGCTATAATTCTATCAAACTTACTACCACCAGTTAATATTAATGATATTAGTTACTATTGTAACAATATACTGTTACCAACAAGTGGTAGTAATTCTGTTCATTCATATATTAAGCTTTGATATTTTAGCAATTCACCCAGTTCTTTATATTTGATTATTGCTATCCCAGCATGGAAACTTATCATCATTCGCTCTCTTTTATTTAAGTAATATAGAATTATTTACAGACTATTTACACTCTGGCCAGTCTTGACATTAGGTTAATTATATGAATTAACTATATGCAGATATCACATTAGCATTCTTTCCTATAATCAGCGCACTACTGAATAGGTAACACACGCGCATCACGTAACGTTATCTCTATCCCGGGTCGTAATTTTAAGTTGCTCCCTGTTTTTAGTTATATTTTAATAAAAATTATATTTTAATTGACCTTTGTACGTGACTCCCAAGAGGGAGACATTCCATGCCTTCTTTTTGAAATTATATTTGTATCTTACTTATCTTAGTTGGACTCTGGAGTGCTAATAGTGTATACCTTTAGAGGAATCTATTCTTTCTGCTACTGAATGATGCGGCTGAGTGTGGGAAGAGGAGCAGGGGCCCATGAGATTAGATAAGTTAGTAAGTCTTGAGTTTCATTATTCATATAGCAGCAGCCAGCAGGGGCCGAACTACTACTAGACTGGGGGGGGGGCAACAAGCAGAGCATCAGCTGCGGTTTATATACCTGTATTCATACATGTTTTGGCTAGAGAGGCTAATGCAGGCTGTACATTATGCATTTATTTTAAACTGTCAGCCTGTCTGGGTGATAGATTTTTGAGCAGCATTGCAGAACAGAGGAAATGAAGCGCAGAGGCAGTAACACTATGCTGTGGTCCGTCTGAGTTCATTTTCCTGCAGTCAGTGACTTCCTTCCCTCCCAGTGCGTAGTGTTACATTTTAGAAGACCTAGCTGTGCCTGTTTTATATGAGCTGTCAGAGGCAGCACTCTACTCTGGGAACTTATCTTAATAAAAAGATATCAGTGCTATAAGGTCCTTCATAGGATTCTATATACATAAAAATATAGTACTCAATACAATTGTAATGAGAGTACAACGTAACAATTGTAAACAGGAGAAAAACAGTTTGAAACAGCAAAAAAAAATCTTATTTTACGTACAATCTAATTTCAATATACGAGATTGACTATCTCAATCTTGGTGGGTTGGCTAAACAGGGGCATTCTCTAAGCATCTTACATGTACTGGTCTTGCATGCAGATGAGTTTGTATTAAAACACACAATGCCCTTTCTCCACTGGAAAAACAAGATATGTATATAGAAGTAAATGCTAATATACTGAAAACACTGTAATTTGATTTGCGTTAAATTTTTTTATATATATATATTAATCAGTGCCAGGTACTCCATGTCGTATTTGCTCTATGTTGTCTGATTCCCCATGAAGAGAGCTTCATTACTTTCTATGAGAAGTAGTTTTCTGCTCACTGAGGCCCCGATGATCAAAGAATTCTCCAGCTTCACTGAATGCTCAAAATATCTCTCTCGTTTTTGTATATGAAGAGAGAAATGCATTGTAATATAGCACTGCATAATATAAGAGTTATATTACAATTACACTTTGTGCTTTGCATTTTATATTACTTTATACTTGAGATTGGGCCTTTCAGTACTTACATTTAGATTTAGACCCAGCAGTCATTTTACAAATTCTGATTATGTTTTGAAAGCTTCTGTGTTATTTTAACAAATTAGGATCATGCTTTGTATTTTTCTGTGTATCTTCTACAAATTGCATTGCACTATGTATTTACTCCATTGTAAAACTAAAATTGACAGTTTTAAAAAGTGGGATGGGCAGGGGAGTTCCCTAGGCACGTCTAAAGCTCTCTTATAATTCATGTGTGAGAATGTAAGCATTTTAAAGAAGCTGGTCTCACTGATTTATCTCACCAGTTGAATGCAGATGAAGCTTGCTCAAAATTCGCAATACACTTATTTTAACAGAAAAGTAATATATACTAAACTATAGACAAAAGCAAGTTACATTTTAATGAAAACATTTCAGTTTAATTTGTAATTAATACAAACTGAGGGTCCGATTCTATAAAGTTTGCAAGTCTAGACCTGGTTTTCCATGCCAACACTCGCAGGGGCAGCCCTCATGGAATTCTATTAAAAAAAGGGACTGTCCCTGTGAGTGCCAAAATGTTTCCCATACAAATAATAAGAGCTCTCTGGTAGGTAATAATTTTCAGTAGAGGCGAAATACAGAGGGGGAAACCGGTGTGTTTTAAAACTTTAACATTATGTTTAATAAAAATAATGTTATGCTGTTTTCATTGCACTGTACCTTAAATTTGCTGTATGCAAAGGTTTTCCTTTCAGAATAATCAGTGTTTTAAGTATTTTGGTGAAAACTTGCCACTTTATAACTGCAGAGAAAAAAACGGTGTAAAAATGTTAATAGAATTACACTGTGATTTAAGAGAAAATTTCATATACGCCCATGTTCAGCTCACTTACACTTACACTTATTTTGCACTTTTAGGTACAAATTAATTGCTTGTACATCCAGTTCACTTAAATTCTGATTTACACTGTGCATAGTTAAAATGATTTCTTTGGGTGTAACTTACCTACACATATTACATTTTTGATAAAATGTGATTCTTGGTGGATAATTTTGTTTTTGGTTATTCATCTTGTATGATTTTTAAATGATGATTTTCTTTGCGCAGTTTTGTACAGAATGCATCTCCTTCTCATATGAAAATGCAGTATATGCCCCTTTGTGAGACACCTTGCTTTCAGGGTAAAAAGTTGCTTTATAAAATTCCAACAGGGAAATAGCATTCTTATAAAATCTCAGCAGCCCAGACTTTTTTAAAATCAGGCCCTGAGCCTTTATATCAGCCCCAGGTGTTCTCCAGTTACCTTCTCTCTCCCATGTGATTTTTTTTTTTTATCTCACAGAGCGTCATTACTTTCTATGGCCTAGATTTAGAGTTGGGCGGTAGCCGTCAAAACCAGCGTTAGAGGCTCCTAACGCTGGTTTTTACCGCCCTCTGGTATTTGGAGTCAGTCATTAAAGGGTCTAACGCTCACTTTTCAGCCACAACTTTTCCATACCGCAGATCCCCTTACGTCAATTGCGTATCCTATCTTTTCAATGGGATCTTTCTAACTCCGGTATTTAGAGTCGTGGCTGAAGTGAGCGTTACAAATCTAACGACAAAACTCCAGCCGCAGAAAAAAGTCAGTAGTTAAGAGCTTTCTGGGCTAACGCCGGTTTATAAAGCTCTTAACTACTGTGCTCTAAAGTACACTAACACCCATAAACTACCTATGTACCCCTAAACCGAGGTCCCCCCACATCGCCGCCACTCGATTTAATTTTTTTAACCCCTAATCTGCCGACCGCCACCTACGTTATACTTATGTACCCCTAATCTGCTGCCCCTAACACCGCCGACCACTATATTTATTAACCCCTAACCTGCCCCCCACAACATCGCCGCCAGCTACCTACAATAATTAACCCCTAATCTGCCGCTCCGTAAACCGCTGCTACCTACATTATCCCTATGTACCCCTAATCTGCTGCCCCTAACACCGCCGACCCCTATATTATATTTATTAACCCCTAATCTGCCCCCTCAACGTCGCCTCCACCTGCCTACACTTATTAACCCCTAATCTGCCGAGCGGACCGCACCGCTACTATAATAAAGTTATTAACCCCTAATCCGCCTCACTCCCGCCTCAATAACCCTATAATAAATAGTATTAACCCCTAATCTGCCCTCCCTGACATCGCCGACACCTAACTTCAATTATTAACCCCTAATCTGCTAAAGCTAAGTCTAACCCTAACCCTAACACCCCCCTAAGTTAAATATAATTTAAATCTAACAAAATAAATTAACTCTTATTAAATAAATTATTCCTATTTAAAGCTAAATACTTACCTGTAAAATAAACCCTAATATAGCTACAATATAAATTATAATTACATTATAGCTATTTTAGGATTTATATTTATTTTACAGGTAACTTTGTATTTATTTTAACCAGGTACAATAGCTATTAAATAGTTAAGAACTATTTAATAGCTAAAATAGTTAAAATAATTACAAAATTACCTGTAAAATAAATCCTAACCTTAGTTACAATTAAACCTAACACTACACTATCAATAAATAAATTAAATAAAATATCTACAATTACCTACAATTAAACCTAACACTACACTATCAATACATTAATTAAATACAATACCTACAACTAACTACAATTAAATAAACTAACTAAAGTACAAAAAATAAAAAAGAACTAAGTTACAAAAAATAATAAAATATTTACAAACATTAGAAAAATATTACAACAATTTTAAACTAATTACACCTACTCTAAGCCCCCTAATAAAATTACAAAGCCCCCCAAAATAAAAAAATGCCCTACCCTATTCTAAATTAAAAAAGTTCAAAGCTCTTTTACCTTACCAGCCCTGAACAGGGCCCTTTGCGGGGCATGTCCCAAGAAATTCAGCTCTTTTGCCTGTAAAAAAACACATACAATACCCCCCCCAACATTACAACCCACCACCCACATACCCCTAATCTAACCCAAACCCCCCTTAAATAAACCTAACACTAAGCCCCTGAAGATCTTCCTACCTTATCTTCACCTCACCGGGTATCACCGATCGGTCCTGGCTCCAAAATCTTCATCCAACCCAAACGGGGGCTGGCGATCCATAATCCTGCAGCTGAAGAGGTCCAGAAGAGGCTCCAAAGTCTTCATCCTATCCGGGAAGAAGAGGAGATCCAGACCGGCAACCCTCTTGATCCAAGCGGCATCTTCTATCTTCATCCGATGAGGAACGGCTCCATCGTGAAGACCTCCAACGCGGTTCAATCTTCTTCCGACTAATCTGCTAAAGCTAAGATCAGAACAGCCAATAGAATGCGAGCTCAATCTGATTGGCTGATCAGATCAGCCAATCGGATTGAACTTGATTCTGATTGGCTGATTCCATCAGCCAATCAGAATTTTCCTACCTTAATTCCGATTGGCTGATAGAATCCTATCAGCCAATCGGAATTCGAGGGACGCCATCTTGGATGACGTCCCTTAAAGGAACCGTCATTCTTCAGTTGGACGTCGTCGGAAGAAGATTGATCCGCGCTAGAGGTCTTCACGATGGAGCCGTTCCTCATCAGATGAAGATAGAAGATGCCGCTTGGATCAATATGGTTGCCGGTCTGGATCGCCTCTTCTTCCCGGATAGGATGAAGACTTTGGAGCCTCTTCTGGACCTCTTCAGCCGCAGGATTATGGATCGCCAGCCCCAGCTTGGGTTGGATGAAGATTTTGGAGCCAGGACCAATCGGTGATACCCGGTGAGGTGAAGATAAGGTAGGAAGATCTACAGGGGCTTAGTGTTAGGTTTATTTAAGGGGGGTTTGGGTTAGATTAGGGGTATGTGGGTGGTGGGTTTTAATGTTGGGGGGGGTATTGTATGTGTTTTTTTACAGGCAAAAGAGCTGAATTCTTTGGGGCATGCCCCGCAAAGAGCCCTTTTCAGGGCTGGTAAGGTAAAAGAGCTTTGAACTTTTTTTTAATTTAGAATAGGGTAGGGCATTTTTTTATTTTGGGGGTCTTTGTTATTTTATTAGGGGGCTTAGAGTAGGTGTAATTAGTTTAAAATTGTTGTAATATTTTTCTAATGTTTGTAAATATTTTATTATTTTTTGTAACTTAGTTCTTTTTTATTTTTTGTACTTTAGTTAGTTTATTTAATTGTAGTTATTTGTAGGTATTGTATTTAATTAATGTGTTGATAGTGTAGTGTTAGGTTTAATTGTAGGTAATTGTAGGTATTTTATTTAATTTATTTATTGATAGTGTAGTGTTAGGTTTAATTGTAACTTAGGTTAGGATTTATTTTACAGGTAATTTTGTAATTATTTTAACTATTTTAGCTATTAAATAGTTCTTAACTATTTAATAGCTATTGTACCTGGTTAAAATAAATACAAAGTTACCTGTAAAATAAATATAAATCCTAAAATAGCTATAATATAATTATAATTTATATTGTAGCTATATTAGGGTTTATTTTACAGGTAAGTATTTAGCTTTAAATAGGAATAATTTATTTAATAAGAGTTAATTTATTTCGTTAGATTTAGATTATATTTAATTTAGTGGGGTGTTAGGGTTATGGTTAGACTTAGCTTTAGGGGTTAATAAATTTATTAGAGTAGCGGTGAGCTCCTGTCGGCAGATTAGGGGTTAATACTTGAAGTTAGGTGTCGGCAATGTTAGGGAGGGCAGATTATGGGTTAATACTATTTATTATAGGGTTATTGAGGCGGGAGTGAGGCGGATTAGGGTTTAATACATTTATTATAGTAGCGCTCAGGTCCGGTCGGCAGATTAGGGGTTAATAAGTGTAGTTAGGTGGAGGCGACGTTGAGGGCGGCAGATTAGGGGTTAATAAATATAATATAAGGGTCGGCGATGTTAGGGCAGCAGATTAGGGGTACATAGGGATAATGTAGGTGGCGGCGGTGTACGGAGCGGCAGATTAGGGGTTAATAATAATATGCAGGGGTCAGCGATAACGGGGGCACCAGATTAGGGGTTAATAAGTGTCAGGTTAGGGGTGTTTAGAGTCGGGGTACATGTTAGAGTGTTAGGTGCAGACGTAGGAAGTGTTTCCCCATAGAAAACAATGGGGCTGCGTTAGGAGCTGAACGCAGCTTTTTTGCAGGTGTTAGGTTTTTTTTCAGCTCAAACAGCCCCATTGTTTTCTATGGGGGAATAGTGCACGAGCACGTTTTTGAAGCTGGCCGCGTCCGTAAGCACCGCTGGTATCGAGAGTTGAAGTTGCGGTAAATATGCTATACGCTCCTTTTTTGGAGCCTAACGCAGCCATTCTGTGAACTCTAAATACCAGCGGTATTTAAATGGTGCGGCCAGAAAAAAGCAAGCGTAGCTAACGCACCCCTTTGGCCGCAGAACTCTAAATCTAGGCGTATGGAAGGCATCTCGCATCTCTCTGGGACTTCCAGGTTCTGACCAGTTTCAGGTATCCTGCCCTATTCCAATTGTCCGGCAATGGGGCACATTCAATAACAGTATACTAGGAGCACAGCATGATATATCAGCTATTTTCAATTCCAAGCTTAAATATTCACATTATGCTCAAGCTATAATTCTATCAAACTTACTACCACCAGTTAATATTAATGATATTAGTTACTATTGTAACAATATACTGTTACCAACAAGTGGTAGTAATTCTGTTCATTCATATATTAAGCTTTGATATTTTAGCAATTCACCCAGTTCTTTATATTTGATTATTGCTATCCCAGCATGGAAACTTATCATCATTCGCTCTCTTTTATTTAAGTAATATAGAATTATTTCCAGACTATTTACACTCTGGCCAGTCTTGACATTAGGTTAATTATATGAATTAACTATATGCAGATATCACATTAGCATTCTTTCCTATAATCAGCGCACTACTGAATAGGTAACACACGCGCATCACGTAACGTTATCTCTATCCCGGGTCGTAATTTTAAGTTGCTCCCTGTTTTTAGTTATATTTTAATAAAAATTATATTTTAATTGACCTTTGTACGTGACTCCCAAGAGGGAGACATTCCATGCCTTCTTTTTGAAATTATATTTGTATCTTACTTATCTTAGTTGGACTCTGGAGTGCTAATAGTGTATACCTTTAGAGGAATCTATTCTTTCTGCTACTGAATGATGCGGCTGAGTGTGGGAAGAGGAGCAGGGGCCCATGAGATTAGATAAGTTAGTAAGTCTTGAGTTTCATTATTCATATAGCAGCAGCCAGCAGGGGCCGAACTACTACTAGACTGGGGGGGGGGCAACAAGCAGAGCATCAGCTGCGGTTTATATACCTGTATTCATACATGTTTTGGCTAGAGAGGCTAATGCAGGCTGTACATTATGCATTTATTTTAAACTGTCAGCCTGTCTGGGTGATAGATTTTTGAGCAGCATTGCAGAACAGAGGAAATGAAGCGCAGAGGCAGTAACACTATGCTGTGGTCCGTCTGAGTTCATTTTCCTGCAGTCAGTGACTTCCTTCCCTCCCAGTGCGTAGTGTTACATTTTAGAAGACCTAGCTGTGCCTGTTTTATATGAGCTGTCAGAGGCAGCACTCTACTCTGGGAACTTATCTTAATAAAAAGATATCAGTGCTATAAGGTCCTTCATAGGATTCTATATACATAAAAATATAGTACTCAATACAATTGTAATGAGAGTACAACGTAACAATTGTAAACAGGAGAAAAACAGTTTGAAACAGCAAAAAAAATCTTATTTTACGTACAATCTAATTTCAATATACGAGATTGACTATCTCAATCTTGGTGGGTTGGCTAAACAGGGGCATTCTCTAAGCATCTTACATGTACTGGTCTTGCATGCAGATGAGTTTGTATTAAAACACACAATGCCCTTTCTCCACTGGAAAAACAAGATATGTATATAGAAGTAAATGCTAATATACTGAAAACACTGTAATTTGATTTGCGTTAAATTTTTTTATATATATATATTAATCAGTGCCAGGTACTCCATGTCGTATTTGCTCTATGTTGTCTGATTCCCCATGAAGAGAGCTTCATTACTTTCTATGAGAAGTAGTTTTCTGCTCACTGAGGCCCCGATGATCAAAGAATTCTCCAGCTTCACTGAATGCTCAAAATATCTCTCTCGTTTTTGTATATGAAGAGAGAAATGCATTGTAATATAGCACTGCATAATATAAGAGTTATATTACAATTACACTTTGTGCTTTGCATTTTATATTACTTTATACTTGAGATTGGGCCTTTCAGTACTTACATTTAGATTTAGACCCAGCAGTCATTTTACAAATTCTGATTATGTTTTGAAAGCTTCTGTGTTATTTTAACAAATTAGGATCATGCTTTGTATTTTTCTGTGTATCTTCTACAAATTGCATTGCACTATGTATTTACTCCATTGTAAAACTAAAATTGACAGTTTTAAAAAGTGGGATGGGCAGGGGAGTTCCCTAGGCACGTCTAAAGCTCTCTTATAATTCATGTGTGAGAATGTAAGCATTTTAAAGAAGCTGGTCTCACTGATTTATCTCACCAGTTGAATGCAGATGAAGCTTGCTCAAAATTCGCAATACACTTATTTTAACAGAAAAGTAATATATACTAAACTATAGACAAAAGCAAGTTACATTTTAATGAAAACATTTCAGTTTAATTTGTAATTAATACAAACTGAGGGTCCGATTCTATAAAGTTTGCAAGTCTAGACCTGGTTTTCCATGCCAACACTCGCAGGGGCAGCCCTCATGGAATTCTATTAAAAAAAGGGACTGTCCCTGTGAGTGCCAAAATGTTTCCCATACAAATAATAAGAGCTCTCTGGTAGGTAATAATTTTCAGTAGAGGCGAAATACAGAGGGGGAAACCGGTGTGTTTTAAAACTTTAACATTATGTTTAATAAAAATAATGTTATGCTGTTTTCATTGCACTGTACCTTAAATTTGCTGTATGCAAAGGTTTTCCTTTCAGAATAATCAGTGTTTTAAGTATTTTGGTGAAAACTTGCCACTTTATAACTGCAGAGAAAAAAACGGTGTAAAAATGTTAATAGAATTACACTGTGATTTAAGAGAAAATTTCATATACGCCCATGTTCAGCTCACTTACACTTACACTTATTTTGCACTTTTAGGTACAAATTAATTGCTTGTACATCCAGTTCACTTAAATTCTGATTTACACTGTGCATAGTTAAAATGATTTCTTTGGGTGTAACTTACCTACACATATTACATTTTTGATAAAATGTGATTCTTGGTGGATAATTTTGTTTTTGGTTATTCATCTTGTATGATTTTTAAATGATGATTTTCTTTGCGCAGTTTTGTACAGAATGCATCTCCTTCTCATATGAAAATGCAGTATATGCCCCTTTGTGAGACACCTTGCTTTCAGGGTAAAAAGTTGCTTTATAAAATTCCAACAGGGAAATAGCATTCTTATAAAATCTCAGCAGCCCAGACTTTTTTAAAATCAGGCCCTGAGCCTTTATATCAGCCCCAGGTGTTCTCCAGTTACCTTCTCTCTCCCATGTGATTTTTTTTTTTTTATCTCACAGAGCGTCATTACTTTCTATGGCCTAGATTTAGAGTTGGGCGGTAGCCGTCAAAACCAGCGTTAGAGGCTCCTAACGCTGGTTTTTACCGCCCTCTGGTATTTGGAGTCAGTCATTAAAGGGTCTAACGCTCACTTTTCAGCCACAACTTTTCCATACCGCAGATCCCCTTACGTCAATTGCGTATCCTATCTTTTCAATGGGATCTTTCTAACTCCGGTATTTAGAGTCGTGGCTGAAGTGAGCGTTACAAATCTAACGACAAAACTCCAGCCGCAGAAAAAAGTCAGTAGTTAAGAGCTTTCTGGGCTAACGCCGGTTTATAAAGCTCTTAACTACTGTGCTCTAAAGTACACTAACACCCATAAACTACCTATGTACCCCTAAACCGAGGTCCCCCCACATCGCCGCCACTCGATTTAATTTTTTTAACCCCTAATCTGCCGACCGCCACCTACGTTATACTTATGTACCCCTAATCTGCTGCCCCTAACACCGCCGACCACTATATTTATTAACCCCTAACCTGCCCCCCACAACATCGCCGCCAGCTACCTACAATAATTAACCCCTAATCTGCCGCTCCGTAAACCGCTGCTACCTACATTATCCCTATGTACCCCTAATCTGCTGCCCCTAACACCGCCGACCCCTATATTATATTTATTAACCCCTAATCTGCCCCCTCAACGTCGCCTCCACCTGCCTACACTTATTAACCCCTAATCTGCCGAGCGGACCGCACCGCTACTATAATAAAGTTATTAACCCCTAATCCGCCTCACTCCCGCCTCAATAACCCTATAATAAATAGTATTAACCCCTAATCTGCCCTCCCGGACATCGCCGACACCTAACTTCAATTATTAACCCCTAATCTGCTAAAGCTAAGTCTAACCCTAACCCTAACACCCCCCTAAGTTAAATATAATTTAAATCTAACAAAATAAATTAACTCTTATTAAATAAATTATTCCTATTTAAAGCTAAATACTTACCTGTAAAATAAACCCTAATATAGCTACAATATAAATTATAATTACATTATAGCTATTTTAGGATTTATATTTATTTTACAGGTAACTTTGTATTTATTTTAACCAGGTACAATAGCTATTAAATAGTTAAGAACTATTTAATAGCTAAAATAGTTAAAATAATTACAAAATTACCTGTAAAATAAATCCTAACCTTAGTTACAATTAAACCTAACACTACACTATCAATAAATAAATTAAATAAAATATCTACAATTACCTACAATTAAACCTAACACTACACTATCAATACATTAATTAAATACAATACCTACAACTAACTACAATTAAATAAACTAACTAAAGTACAAAAAATAAAAAAGAACTAAGTTACAAAAAATAATAAAATATTTACAAACATTAGAAAAATATTACAACAATTTTAAACTAATTACACCTACTCTAAGCCCCCTAATAAAATTACAAAGCCCCCCAAAATAAAAAAATGCCCTACCCTATTCTAAATTAAAAAAGTTCAAAGCTCTTTTACCTTACCAGCCCTGAACAGGGCCCTTTGCGGGGCATGTCCCAAGAAATTCAGCTCTTTTGCCTGTAAAAAAACACATACAATACCCCCCCCAACATTACAACCCACCACCCACATACCCCTAATCTAACCCAAACCCCCCTTAAATAAACCTAACACTAAGCCCCTGAAGATCTTCCTACCTTATCTTCACCTCACCGGGTATCACCGATCGGTCCTGGCTCCAAAATCTTCATCCAACCCAAACGGGGGCTGGCGATCCATAATCCTGCAGCTGAAGAGGTCCAGAAGAGGCTCCAAAGTCTTCATCCTATCCGGGAAGAAGAGGAGATCCAGACCGGCAACCCTCTTGATCCAAGCGGCATCTTCTATCTTCATCCGATGAGGAACGGCTCCATCGTGAAGACCTCCAACGCGGTTCAATCTTCTTCCGACTAATCTGCTAAAGCTAAGATCAGAACAGCCAATAGAATGCGAGCTCAATCTGATTGGCTGATCAGATCAGCCAATCGGATTGAACTTGATTCTGATTGGCTGATTCCATCAGCCAATCAGAATTTTCCTACCTTAATTCCGATTGGCTGATAGAATCCTATCAGCCAATCGGAATTCGAGGGACGCCATCTTGGATGACGTCCCTTAAAGGAACCGTCATTCTTCAGTTGGACGTCGTCGGAAGAAGATTGATCCGCGCTAGAGGTCTTCACGATGGAGCCGTTCCTCATCAGATGAAGATAGAAGATGCCGCTTGGATCAATATGGTTGCCGGTCTGGATCGCCTCTTCTTCCCGGATAGGATGAAGACTTTGGAGCCTCTTCTGGACCTCTTCAGCCGCAGGATTATGGATCGCCAGCCCCAGCTTGGGTTGGATGAAGATTTTGGAGCCAGGACCAATCGGTGATACCCGGTGAGGTGAAGATAAGGTAGGAAGATCTACAGGGGCTTAGTGTTAGGTTTATTTAAGGGGGGTTTGGGTTAGATTAGGGGTATGTGGGTGGTGGGTTTTAATGTTGGGGGGGGTATTGTATGTGTTTTTTTACAGGCAAAAGAGCTGAATTCTTTGGGGCATGCCCCGCAAAGAGCCCTTTTCAGGGCTGGTAAGGTAAAAGAGCTTTGAACTTTTTTTTAATTTAGAATAGGGTAGGGCATTTTTTTATTTTGGGGGTCTTTGTTATTTTATTAGGGGGCTTAGAGTAGGTGTAATTAGTTTAAAATTGTTGTAATATTTTTCTAATGTTTGTAAATATTTTATTATTTTTTGTAACTTAGTTCTTTTTTATTTTTTGTACTTTAGTTAGTTTATTTAATTGTAGTTATTTGTAGGTATTGTATTTAATTAATGTGTTGATAGTGTAGTGTTAGGTTTAATTGTAGGTAATTGTAGGTATTTTATTTAATTTATTTATTGATAGTGTAGTGTTAGGTTTAATTGTAACTTAGGTTAGGATTTATTTTACAGGTAATTTTGTAATTATTTTAACTATTTTAGCTATTAAATAGTTCTTAACTATTTAATAGCTATTGTACCTGGTTAAAATAAATACAAAGTTACCTGTAAAATAAATATAAATCCTAAAATAGCTATAATATAATTATAATTTATATTGTAGCTATATTAGGGTTTATTTTACAGGTAAGTATTTAGCTTTAAATAGGAATAATTTATTTAATAAGAGTTAATTTATTTCGTTAGATTTAGATTATATTTAATTTAGTGGGGTGTTAGGGTTATGGTTAGACTTAGCTTTAGGGGTTAATAAATTTATTAGAGTAGCGGTGAGCTCCTGTCGGCAGATTAGGGGTTAATACTTGAAGTTAGGTGTCGGCAATGTTAGGGAGGGCAGATTATGGGTTAATACTATTTATTATAGGGTTATTGAGGCGGGAGTGAGGCGGATTAGGGTTTAATACATTTATTATAGTAGCGCTCAGGTCCGGTCGGCAGATTAGGGGTTAATAAGTGTAGTTAGGTGGAGGCGACGTTGAGGGCGGCAGATTAGGGGTTAATAAATATAATATAAGGGTCGGCGATGTTAGGGCAGCAGATTAGGGGTACATAGGGATAATGTAGGTGGCGGCGGTGTACGGAGCGGCAGATTAGGGGTTAATAATAATATGCAGGGGTCAGCGATAACGGGGGCACCAGATTAGGGGTTAATAAGTGTCAGGTTAGGGGTGTTTAGAGTCGGGGTACATGTTAGAGTGTTAGGTGCAGACGTAGGAAGTGTTTCCCCATAGAAAACAATGGGGCTGCGTTAGGAGCTGAACGCAGCTTTTTTGCAGGTGTTAGGTTTTTTTTCAGCTCAAACAGCCCCATTGTTTTCTATGGGGGAATCGTGCACGAGCACGTTTTTGAAGCTGGCCGCGTCCGTAAGCACCGCTGGTATCGAGAGTTGAAGTTGCGGTAAATATGCTATACGCTCCTTTTTTGGAGCCTAACGCAGCCATTCTGTGAACTCTAAATACCAGCGGTATTTAAATGGTGCGGCCAGAAAAAAGCAAGCGTAGCTAACGCACCCCTTTGGCCGCAGAACTCTAAATCTAGGCGTATGGAAGGCATCTCGCATCTCTCTGGGACTTCCAGGTTCTGACCAGTTTCTTAAAAAAAATCAGTGAGTTCAGCTAATGTAAAGTCTGCATGATAATTTTATTCTAAACTAGAGAATGTTTGATTATCTGGCCTTTAGAAAGTAATGAAGCTCTCTTGGACGGTTTTTCAGTTTTATTTTAAATAGAAGAAATGCAAAGTGCAATATGATTTGTAAAATGTATACATGAATATACAATGAATGATCCTAAACTCAACAGTTTTCTTCCATGGTTTAGGCAAAGCATGACATTTAAAACATCTTTACAGTTTCCTTGTATTATCTACTTTGCTTTATTCTTTCGTTATCCTTTGTTCAAAAGCATACCTAATTAGGCTCAGGAGCAGCAATGCACAAGCTGCTGATTATTGGCTGCACATATATGCCTCTTGCCATTGGCTCACCTGAGGTGTTCAGTTGTCTCGCTGCGCCTTTAGGAAAGGTTAGCTAGAATGAAGTAAATTTTATAACAGGATTAAATTGTAAAGCTGTTTAAAATTGTATGGTCTATTTGAATAATTAAAGTGATGCTAAATTCAAGCATTTAACAAATGCTAGGATTTACCATTACTAAAAATCAAGGCAAGCTAAATTCATCAACCTTGTAAAAAAGGGTGCAGGCCACCCACGACACAACGATCTCCTTCAATGAGGTGACGTTTGCACCTCTGAACCAATAGTTCTGCGTGTCAACCGAGAGATTTCTGTATTGACGCACCGCTATTGGTTCAGTGGTGCAAACGGCACCTCATTGGTAGAAGATCGTTGTACATAAGGCGGCCTGCACAGCTGAATTTAGCACTGTGCAACGGCACAGAAAGGATGAGTTTAAAACCCGTTTGTACAAGGTTGATTAATTAAACTCCCCTTGATTTTTAGTGATGGTTAATCCTAGCGTTTGTTAAACGCTTGGACTTACCATCACTATAAATAAATATTTTGGGTTCTATGTGCCTTTAATTTTTTTGTTGACTCATGTCATGTAAATCTTTTTTTTTAATAATTACATTTAACTGTTCAAGTATGCCACTGAGCCTAGCACGTGAGCATGACAGCATTTATTGCTCCATTAATTGCAATTTGAATATATTTCCATATTTAGAAAGAAACAGTATACAAATGAGAATTGTGTGTTATGCAGACACATAATGAATGGAGTACAGCACAGGGAATTACAGAAAATATTGAAATGAGCCATTCAAAAATAATGTATTTTTCTTATATGAGATTGTTTTTTTTCTTGATTAGAATTTGTTGTTTTCCCAAATGATGTTTTATTTTAACCAGTTTGCTGATTTATATATTATTGCATTTTTCATTTTCCTATTTATCTTATGAGTTTCCCTTTCTTGTTGAAGCAACCATTCATTTTTTGTATTAAAAAATAAATAAATAAATAAACTGAATTCAGCAAATGAAATAGCTGCATTACAATGACTCTGTCTCATGACATTCCGAATAACAGTTTTTTTTTTAGCTTGGCAGTATGGATCCAAATTAAATTATTTTGCAGGAGGGAGTTTAGATGGACATGGACATTAAAATCTCATTGAACAAGCTCTGGTGAGAATCATTGAGGAAATTCTAATTATTATGATATAACTGACTGTACTAAGTCCAAAGAAAGGCAAATTTGATTGGAAAGTTCCTTAGTTTAGCACAGTTTATTGTTATTTTCTTATAGTTTAAAACCATAAGAGACATTTTCAGATTGCATTTTGTTATAATCCAATACTTCTGTGAAAACGAATCACAAACAAGGGCGCCTCTTTGTGTAATACTGTTGATATTGGACAATAAATGCACACAAAAGAAACCTAATCACAAGTAAGGCAGCACCCAATTGTGCTAAGTGTAGCATTCTGGGAACTCTCAGTGTCCCAGATCACTGATCCACAGAGTAAGGATTCACCTTGGACCACTCCTTTTGCTATAAGCTGGATAATGAAAGCTCAGTCTCCCAGATGTCTCAAAAATTAAATTTTTTAGTCATAAAATAAATATAAAAACAGAGGGCATAGGAGGTGTATATATGTGATACACTATTAACATATATTATAGTGTTTGATGTATGTTGCCTAAAGAAGATAAGCTAATAAATAAAACAAAATAAAATAGAATAGAATAACCCACGCACTCTCTTACACTAAGTGGTGTGTGGATGTAATGTATGGAAAATGGGAGTTACATAATGGATGCATCAAAAACCATTAACCTTATCAAAAAGCTCCCATGTCTAAATTTTCATTCAACCCCACTGAAAAAAGGGTATTAAATTTATAAATCCAATAGATATCCCTCTGTCTGAGGTTGGTAAGCCTTTTGGTACCCTTTTTAATTGGTATTCTTTCCAGTGGGGTTATACGAAAACTACATTTAGACCCCTGTTGGCAAGTGGCGTGGTGTCTGGATAAACTATGTTTCTTGCTCCTTTTGATAATATTCCTATAGTGCTCACCCCATCTATTTCTCACTTTACGAATGGTACGACCCAAATATTGACTATATGATCCTATTGGAAAAAATACATATAATAGAACCCCCACTTATAATAGCCAAAAGAGAACAAATTTTAGGCCGGCCCACAGTAATTACGACAATACACCACGGGTCAACACATACAATAGATTTGAGGTATTATATCCCCCTGAAAGAGAACAAAATAGATTTGAAAGAGGAAATAGGCCCCTAATGACCCCTGAATCCACTGATAGAGTGTCCACCTTCCTCAATCATCCAGATAGACCACAGATTCAACAGGATTTTTTAGACAAACCTCAGCTGAATCTGGCCCCCCTGTGGAGAAAGGACACACAATATCCAAATCAAGGGGCAAACTAAGGTATCAAAAGACCATACGGCCAAGGGGCAGGAGAGGCAGAGGGAACACCTCAAAAAAGGAGAAATTGGAAAGATTAGGTAAAGGTATTTTTAATTTGTCCAGTTATACACTGAGCAATGACAATATAGGAGTGTTAGGCAAAGTTTTGTCTTATTGTCCATCTAATCCTCACAAAATTTTTGATTTTTTGTATGTAGATATTGATAAATTCACTCGTAAATTGTCCTTACAAAGATTTTTTTGCCATTAAAGAATTAAAACGTAAAGGCATTGAAGGGCAACTTATTCTTATAAACTTAATGAGTGAAAGAAATAATAATACTGTCATACATAGTGACATTGATATACTAGTGGAAGGCCTTTATGAGGGCTATATACATATGGAATTTTGCCTGATGTCACATTTTACCCCCCCCCCCCCCCAGGGAAGAAGGGTCCTTTATAGATTTATTTCAGAATCTGGTATTAGAAGACCTTGCAACCATCCCTAAACATGTATTGGGTAGACCCAATCTATGGCCCAACAAAATAGTAGCACTATCTAAATTATCTAAGAATGAGTCCATTGTGATCCGCCAAGCGGATAAGAGAGGGGGTATAGTCTTAAAAGGTTATGTTGACTATTTAAGGGAGGCCGATAGGATAGCAGCGAACTTATTTCTTCAACTCTGTGTAAAACTCCTTGTGGAAGCTGCACTCATGTGAGTACTTAACAATCAAATGCAAAAACAGCCAACTTACGTTTCTCCCAGAAAAAAAAGGGCTTCATCAGCCCTGATGAAGAAATAAGTTCTCTGCTGTGAAGTGGAGCTACATGAATAACAGGTCTGGCGAGACTACGCTGGAAGCATTTGGAAGATAGGGGTACAGGCTAAGCAGTGTGTTTGTTTAAACTCTTGGAGAGAGACTGCAGGTAACAGAACAAAAAATCAAAGGTGTGGCAAAGAAAGGGGCTGGAGGTTTCAGGTAATATTATAACATGTTATGAGACACATTGTGGTAAATTCCTGTGAAGCCAGTTGCGGAAGGTAACGGTCCCTATTTTCAGAATATGTACACCATAAAGTTTAAGAAGCATTCCAATAAGGAACTGGACATACATATGCTTATCTCCTGCTCAGTAACCTGCTTGCCTGTTCACCATATTAACGCTTATTATAAGGCTTAAAAAGCATTGCAATAAGGAGCTGGGCACTTATATGTTTATTTTCTGCTTATTAGCCTGCTTGCCTGTTCACCATACTAATGCTTTTCCTGACATAAATGCTTGGAGACCTATTTTGACCTCATCAACATAAAGTTACTATTTGACACTACATATTATTACTTTTTGGAAATGGACTATTTGCAGTTTTTTTTATCTTTGCAAAGATTTTTTCTTAAAGTAACAGCGTTGTTATTTCCTAGTCATTGTGGCCACTTAAGATTTTTGTGATTAGGTATAGATTTCAATGCTGATGCATAGTGTGTTTCAGTATGTATGTTGAATGAATACAATGTGTGAGTACTTGATACTTTGTATATATATGTATATTTGTTCAGCTTTACCGATATTTGCTTGATTTGTTTCAGTTCTGGGATTGGAGCTGTGTAACAATAAATATGTGCTTTATATAAATATATAAAGAGTGCTGTATTCCCTGTCTTTTTAAAAGCCTAATATTAGATTGACACTAATAATTATGAATACATCGATGTAGTTCTTATCAACACTTTCCAAAAGGGGTTTAGTTTACACATTATGGACAATATTTTCCAGTAGGTGATTTGATTATTTAGGTACCAATAGGACCTCCCATGTACTTGCCTTTGGACCAGACATATTGTTAAGAACATATATCGCTATGAATATAGGGAATCAGCCAATGTTAAAAAACAATGGGAGATCAACTCGATCACAAATCATTCAGTTTTTTTGTCATATATATATATATATATATATATATTTTTAAATGGCAATGGTTTATATGCACTCATATCTTCACTATAACATTCATATATACAAGCGATTTAATGTAACAAAATTCAGTCCCAACATATAGTGATTGTACATTCTGATTAGTAACGGATGGTATTAAGATAAGAATCATACATAGGAAGCTGATTAGGACTTTAGAAATACACACCCAACTTATATAACAAGTTCAATAGGGGATATACATTTACTATTAATCCCCATAAAGGTGTGTTCCAGTGAGCCTATGAGGGAAAACCCACAGATGTGAGGCTTCGACCCCCATCCTAATGCTATTGGCTTTAAGTTATGACATCACCTCTTTAGAATGCGGAAGCACTAAATCCGGTTATGGAACGGATCCAATTGGTGCAGCATATAGGTATTATTACAATTTTTATCGTTGGGTAAAGCCACACATTTTCTTATCCTCAATCAAAAAGGGGACTTATTTCCTTAATAATGATTATATATTAGGAGTCATGGTCGATGCATCAGAGAAAATGGTTCACCTGTATGCATATTTTGCAGTTTGATTCTAGGTCAGTAATGTTTTAGAATTGGATTGAATGAAATTTTTTATATGTTTGTTATGAAAGTTTCTCATGTGTTCTGTTTATACTGAGATCTAGCTGGTAAGTAGTTATCTCAGACTACCAAGTGTTAGGTTAAATGTAAAGTGGATGTTAATGATTGCTATACACCTGTACTAGAAGGGGGAGTTGCCATTATGTTTGTTCTGATTGGACATTCCCTTCTTTAAAAGTCAGTACTCCCAGATCACAAACAGAAGCCTGAGGAAACAGCGAGGAGTGCTGAGAAATGCGTTGCGCAACTGTTTTTAAAAATACAAAGGGTACTTGCTATGTCCTCTGTTTTTATATGTCTTTTATGATTACAACTTTTATTTTTTGAGACATCTGGGAGACTGAGCTTTCATTATCCAGCTTACAGCAGAAGGAGTGGTCCAAGGTGAATCCTTACTCTGTGGGACACTGAGAGTTCCCAGAATGCTACACTTATCACAATTGGGTGCTGCCTTACTTGTGAGTATGTTTCTTTTGTGTGCATTTATTGTCCAATATCAACAGTATTACACAAAGAGGCACCCTTGTTTATCGTTCATTTTCACAGAAGTATTGGAGTGAGCAGTGTTATCTTTCACAAGGAGCAGTCGCCATTTCCAAGTTTAATCCAAGGAAGGATTTCACACTGAATACATTGCATGGATCTTCACTGAACTGTTATACCAGATAAAACTTTGCACTTGGCAATCTCATATATTTGTTATTTATTTATGCTTATCACTGATAGAGATGGTGATTTTGGGTAGACAGCTTCTATAAAATCATTTATATATATAATCTTTGTTTGACTGCCATTTTTGGAGAAAGATTTACTATTGTCCTACCCTGCTTCTATTCTATTACTTTATTTAGCAATATCATTGATTTCTATCGGGTCTGATTAATCATCTATCAGAATATATACAATTTTATCTTTGGATATTTGGTAGCCCCTAGAGTTGTGGCAAGTTTTTGCCATCAATATCTTTGGCATTTTGTTATAATGCCAATTTCAATTACAAAAACATATTTACATTTGCTTCTTTCTCACAGCAGAAAATAATCAGAAACTGACCCAATATATTGACAAGCCAACTTTTGCTTTATTGCTTAGCTCTACTTACGAACACGTCTCAATATCTCTAGCAAACAGAAATTATTACCACCATTTTTCATAGACCGGACCGAAACCTTGTGCGCCCTGCATTGTGGTGAGGAAGCAGCCTTCTCTGCTCTAAATTATCATTGCACAAGCAATTGCATGTATAGCCACACACCCTTCTTTCATGCATCCAAGAGAGAGTGGGGCTTGTCAATCATACTGGTCGACTGCAGCCACTTTCAGGCCTGCTTGCTTGAGCCTGCAATAAATAGGGCCCAACGATGTAAGAATTTGTACAAATTTCTCCTTTCTGGACAACAATTAGTGCTATAATATAGTGATTAAAGCAATACTCTTGTGGTGCAAAAGTTGTAATCCTTTGGATTATGTTTTTTCTGGCTGTTGAACAAGGACCTTGTTACACTGTGGACCAGATCCTATAACAATGCACAATGACTCCTAAGTGAATTTTACCCTCCTTTGCTTATCAATTGATCATCCCCAAAATTATTATCAATAATCACACATACAAGTTATAAAAAAGTATATTAATATAATCGTGTTTGTTATGCAAAACTAGGGAATGGGTAATAAAGAGATTATCTATCTTTTTTAAACAAAAAGGGCTAGATTACAAGTGGTGCGATATTTCCTCCCACAATCAGGAAAACAGTGCTTGCGTTAAGCTTTTAACGCTAGTCTGGTTGTGCTGGTATTACAGGCTCCAAAAAAATGTATTTTGCACTAGCGTTAACTCGAATAGCACAAAAAACCTAAGTTTTCCCTACTCGTGCACTAACCTGAATCATCATAAGCCCTTAGACTAATAAACCCTAAACTGCCACATAGCCTCCCGCAAAGTTCCCACAACACAATTAACCCCTAAACCGCCATCCCCCACATCGCAAACGATCTAAATAAACTATTAACCCCTAAACCCCCATCCCCCCACATAGCAAATATCTAAATAAACTGATAACCCCTAAACCGCCATCCCTGCACATCGCAAACTATCTAAATATTGTCAGCTATAGTTTAAGTTAGAACAAAGTTTCTGCTTACATTTAAATTTTCACTGCTGCATAACTTTGTTTGATGATTGTAAACACTCAGGAGTGTGCCTGGGTGTTCAGTGCTATAGGGCAGTAGTTTTACAACAATGTTATATATTAGCAAAAGCACTAGATGGCAGCACTATTTTCTGTTATGTAGTGCTGCAGACATGTGCACGCTACCAATCTAGATACCTCTTCAACAAAGAAAAAATGAGAATGAGGCAAATTTGATAATAGAAGTAAATTGGAAACGTATTTTAAATTGTTTACTCTAGCTAAATCATGAAAATAAAAAATGGGTATAATGTCCCTTTAAGGCTTGCCTGATATTCTATGATAACACAATTACAAGTTGTTTACTGTCCCCCTAAATCAGTGAGAGCTGCAGAAGTAGAATACTTAGATAATATAATGAGTTGTGAGAGCGCTTTAGACACACCCAAGAACTATCCTGTCTTTCTCGCATTTGTTGGTTCCTATATACATTGTGCCATGATAGTGAAGCAGCTTAAGTCTGCCTTTTGCTTCAAGAGTCCTCCTAGTCAAAATTATTTTTTCATGATTAACGTAGGGCATGCAATTTAAAACAACTTACCAATTTACTTTTAGTATCAAAGTTGCTTTATTCTCTTGGTATTCTTTGTTGAAAGCTAAACCTACATAGACTCATATGCTAGACAGCCCTAGTTCATGTGTCATATAGATAACATTGTGCTCACTTCCATGGAGTTATTTGTGAGGCAGCACTGACTGGCTAAAATGCAAGTCTGTTAAAAGAGCTAAGATAAGGAGTAGTCTGCAGAGGCTTAGATACAAGGTAACCACAGTGGTAAAATTGATATTAATATAATCGTGTTAGTTATGCAAAACTGGGGAATGGGTAATAATGAATTATCTATCTTTTTTTTTTTAAATAAGGGGGATGATTACAAGTGGCACAGTATCCCCCCCCCCCCCCCCCCCCCGCAATCAAGAAAACACTGCTAGCATTAAGCTTTTAAAGCTAGTCTGGTTGCGCTTGTATTGAATGTTCCAAAAAAAGTTATTTTGCACTAGCGTTAACCCGAATAGCACAAAAAACCTAACTTAAGTTTTCCCTACTCATGCACTAACCTGAATCATCATAAGCCCTTAGACTAATAACCCCTAAACCGCCACATAGCCTCCCCCAAAGTTCCTACTACACAATTAATTCCTAACCCACCGTCCCCCACATCGCAAACAATCTAAATAAACTATTAACCCCTAAACCCCCATCCCCCCACATAGCAAACTATCTAAATAAACTGATAACCCCTAAACAGCCATCCCTGCACATCGCAAACTATCTAAATAAACTGTTAACCCCTAAACTGCCATCCCCCCACATCGCAAACACTAAATAGAACTATTAACCCCTAAACCACCATTACCACATTGCAAAGTCATAAACTATCATCTAACCCCCCTAACCTAACACCCCTAACATAACCCAAAAGATAATACCTAAAAATTACAAAATAAATTCTAACTACTATAAAAATTAAAAAACTTCCCTGTAAATATAAAATAAAACCTAATCTTACCTTTAAAAAAAAACAACATTACTACCCCCCCAACATTACAAAAATAAAATATCACTATCACAAAAATAAAAAACCCTAACATTACAGAAAATTTTAAAATTAAAATTCCAGAAAATAAAAAACCCTAACATTACAGAAAATAAAAAGCTAAAAATAATTCCCCTAAAATAAATAAAATAACTAATCATATTCTAATACCAGATATAAAAAAACAACTACTTCAAAATAAAAAAAAATACTATTCTAAAAACAAACTACCAATAGCCCTTAAAAGGGCCTTTTGTAGGGCATTGCCCTAAAGCGATCAGTTCTTTAATGAAAATTCCCACTAACCCCTCTAACATTACATACTCCATCCCCCAACCCCCTAAAATAAAAAAACTATCTAAAAAAACCTAAATTACAAAGTTCCCTGAAAAGGGCATTTGGATGAATATTGCCCTTAAAAGGGCGTTCAGCTCTTTTGCTGCCCGAAAATATAAAAACCCTAATCTATAAAAAAAACACCCCCTAAAAAAAATTACCTAACGCTAATCCCAAAGTTTGTACTCACTGATGATGATGACGGCTGCATTCCATCTTGATCCCGGCCACTCTCCTTCTTCATCCTGGTGGTCCATCTTCTAACTTCATCCAGGCAGTCAATTTTCTGACTTCATCCCAGTGCTGACGAGGGTGGCATCGGTGTTGGTGGCAGCGGGAATTAGTCCTCTTTATAATTTCAACATGGAGACCCCTTTCATGTGATCTCCAGCCGCACATTGAATAGAGGAGCTCCATGTTGAAGTTATAAAGAGGAGGACCGACGTCGCCGTCACCACTGTGATAAAGTAAGAAAATGGACCCCCGGGATGAAGTCAATGGATGGACTGTCTGGATGAAGATGTATGAAGGCTCTTTCAAGGGCTATTGGTAGGGTGACCATATTGCCGCTTTAAAAAGGGACACATATGAAAAATATATGTCAGGTCTGTTTTCAGGGCTGTTTAAAGAAATGTTTTGTATAAGAACCCTGACATATGTATTTTTCATTTGTGTACCTTTTTAAAGCGGCAATATGGTCACCCTAGCTATTGGTAGTTTATTTTTAGAATAGGGTTTTTTTATTTTGGGGTGTTTTTTTCTAAGGGGTATTAGAATACTGTTACGGTTGCCTCCAGGCTGGCTGGAAGTTGGACCGTAGAAAAGGATGCTCCTAGCGCTCACCAAAGGAGCAGCAGCACCGTGGACACTATAACTGCTGCGTAGCCACCATAAGTAATGCAGACTCTATGAACCACCGCTGCTGGGCTGGTATCTCGCCGTCTGCTCTGCGCCCTGGACCTACGACCAGGCTCCAGTAGGTGAACCTCTTCCTTCTGTAGCAATCCCTGTAGCTAAGGGAGTATGAAAAACATAGCAATCCCTGTAGTGATTATAAGCTGTCCCCTACAAACATGAGTCAAAGCTTCAAGTTAGAGGGTCAACATAGGTCTGATGTGCTGGAGCACACAGCCTGCTTTTATTCAGGTTACATGCAAACAGGACACTCTCAGGGGGAGGCATAAAATCCCCCATCACACATTTGATATTAGATAGAGAGACACTCCCTTTGACAGGCCACAACATTTACTTCAGCAGATAACATTACACACAATAAACAATGCAGTCCACCTTATCAATACTAGTCTGATTAGACAATGGGAAAGTTGATCACTAAACCTAATTAGAGCTAATCCCAGCAGACTTGTATTTAGAATAGGTTTCTTGAAGCTGAACAAAATTTAACTCTTAATGGCACACAATGAAACTGAACCAAGTGGGAGAAAGCCAGGGACAAGTCATTTCACAGGTCTGGGGACATACTCTTAAAGGGGCATTGTTCATCAAAGTCACAATATGTCCCCAGATGGTTCTTAAAGGGCCACACACACCCAACAAAAGTCAATATGTCCTCAGGGGCACAATCTTCCAGGGGCCATAGTCATGTGGAAGGAGGCTGGCAAATAGGCTTCTCCAAAATCCAGGGAAGCAGGGCAATTTTTCATTTAAAGGGCCAGTTACAAACAGCAGTTTGTAACAAATACGATTAATTCATTCATTTTTTTGTGGTAATTACTTTTTTATTTTCTGTAATTATAAAGTTTTTTTTATTTTCTGTAATGTTGGGTTTCTTTCATGTAATTAGCAAGAGTCCATGAGCTAGTGACGTATGGGATATACATTCCTACCAGGAGGAGCAAAGTTTCCCAAACCTTAAAATGCCTATAAATACACCCCTCACCACACCCACAATTCAGTTTTACAAACTTTGCCTCCCATGGAGGTGGTGAAGTAAGTTTGTGCTAGATTCTACGTTGATATGCGCTTCGCAGCAGGCTGAAGCACGGTTTTCCTCTCAGAGTGCAGTGAATGTCAGAGGGATGTGAAGAGAGTATTGCCTATTTGAATACAATGGTCTTCCTCTAGGGGATCTATTTCATAGGTTCTCTGTTATCGGTCGTAGAGATTTCTTCTCCTACCTCCCTTTTCAGATTGACAATATACTCTTATATACCATTACCTCTACTGATTCTCGTTTCAGTACTGGTTTGGCTATCTACTATATGTAGATGAGTGTCTTAGGGTAAGTAAGTCTTATTTTATTTATGACACTCTAAGCTATGGTTGGGCACTTTATATGTAAAGTTCTAAATATATGTTTTAAACTTATATTTGCTATGATTCAGGATATTCAGTATTCCTTCTTTCAGACTGTCAGTTTCATTTTTTTGGGAAAATGCTTATGAATTAATATTTTTTCTTACCTTAAAAATATTCAAATTGACTTTTTTCCTTGCAGGCTGTTAGGCTCGCAAGGGCAGAAAATGCTTTAATTTATTGCGTCATTTTTGGTGCAAACTTTTTTGCCGCAAAATTTTTGTCATTTCCGGTGCCATAGTTGACGCCGGAAGTTTGTTCATGGTTGCGTCATTTTTTTACGCATGTGTGTTACAGACGTTTTTTGCGCCAAGAAATGTGGGCGTCATTCTTGGCGCCAAAAAATTTGGGCGTCATACTTGGCGCCAAAATATGTGGTTGTCATACTTGGCGCCACTTTTTTTCACATTATTTAAGTCTCATTTTTTTGTTGCTTCTGGTACTAGAGGCTTGTTTGTTTTGCATTTTTTTCCCATTCCTGAAACTGTCATTTAAGGAATTTGATAATTTTGCTTTATATGTTGTTTTTTTTTTCTATTACATACAGGGAGTGCAGAATTATTAGGCAAGTTGTATTTTTGAGGATTAATTTTATTATTGAACAACAACCATGTTCTCAATGAACCCAAACAACTCATTAATATCAAAGCTGAATAGTTTTGGAAGTAGTTTTTAGTTTGTTTTTAGTTATAGCTATTTTAGGGGGATATCTGTGTGTGCAGGTGACTATTACTGTGCATAATTATTAGGCAACTTAACAAAAAACAAATATATACCCATTTCGGGCGGAGCGTAGCCGTGCAGGAACATGGCTGCACTTTAACTTTGCTCCGTAACATATTCTCACACACAGGTTCCATTATGGTGATTTGAAGGGCAGCAATAAGCTAAAAAGCATCTAGAGACTAATGTGCCATAAACCTAACTGTCCGGTGACCGGACCAAATGCTTACCAGCTGAAGAACCGCTGAACTTAAACAACGTACTACCGCACCTATACTCACTCGGCTGGAAGCTCCGCTTTACAAGAGGCACGCTTGTGCCCTGGATCCAACTTCGGTTCAGCAGCGGGGAGCTAGTGACCCACACTGGTAGACCGCAGCAGCGATTACCGGACTTGAGGCTCAGACAGTCGAACGAAACGCCACATACAGCCGCACGCCATTACAGCTCCCACGTGGCGCGGCCCCACCGGATAAACAAGGTAACACGCAGATACACCTCAGACTACAGCCCAATCCACTGAACACATATACAAGGCAAAACGACCTAAACATTAGCATCGGATCGCAGTGGAAGTCTGAGACCGGCCTTAAGGTAGCTATCTAACTATACCAAACCAGAGACTGAGGCCTACAGACTTAAACCGCTCTCCCTAGACAGATCGCAGCCGCCATCAGAGATAGCAACCTACCTATTTAATGAACTGGTGCTACATTACATTAAGGAACCCTCTCCTTATAAACACCAGTGACTGAAAACTGGCTGTTGGCGAAGGGATAACTCTGTTATATCAATGGCATCAAGGCAGAAACCCAAAGCGGACAAGAAATCATCCACAACAGCTACTACCACCATGTCCTCCTTCTTTCACAAACAGGAGATTGACGCTCTTGACAGTACTAAAGATTTACCACCAACGGACTCACATTTATCACAGGAGCAAGAATCCATACCACAGTCACAACAACTTAGTCTGATACAGAAAACTATTTCACAACTACCCTCTAAGTCTGACCTGGCAGACCTAAAATCATTCATCAAAACAGAAATGTCCTCCCTAAAAAAGAACATCAACGAACTGGGGGCAAGAATAGAGACCCTGGAGGAGGGTCAAGACACCTTAAACACTATGGTTTCCGATGCCAATCATCAAATGGTGAGACAAGACATCACAATGCAAGCACTTCAACTTAAAATTGAAGACTTGGATAACAGGAGCCGTAGGAGCAATTTGAGGATAAGAGGGGTTCCAGAAGAAGTGACACAGGATAACCTTGTCTCATACTTGCTACAACTTTTTGAGTACATTGTCCCTTCCCTCAAACTATCTGAAGCCTCTATGGAACGCGCACACAGAGCGTTGAGACCCATACCAAAACCCCCCAATCCACCAAGAGATATAATCATTAAATTCACCACCTACTTAGACAAGGAGGCAATATGGAAGCAAGTTAGACTACAAAGAGAAATTAAATTCCAGGCCTACAGTATACAAATCTTTCAGGACATTAGCCCCTCAACAATTGAGAGAAGAAAGGGAATAAGATTCATTACCCAAGTCCTGCAAGAGAGGCGAATGAAGTACAGATGGGGATACCCCTTCAGCCTTATAGTACAACAAGAAGGCAAGACTCATATCTACAAAGAACCCGACGACCTAGATGCTTTCTCAAAGGGCCTAAACATCTCCTTTCCACAACCACTCCTTAAAGATCTGGATGCACCTTCTTCAAGTGACCAGTCGAACCCCAAGCCACAACGCTCACAATGGTATCAAGCTAACAAAAAGAAAAAAATAGATACCACTGCACCCTAGTCTCATGCACAAATTTGATGCAATAAGTACCCTGACACCCTGAAGAATATCGAGCTCGGACCGAAATGGACCTTGTTTCCCAGGAACTGATAAGTATATTGCTAAAAAGCTAACTGACCTAAAGGGAAATGTACCCTGGGACCTATTTGGAACTGATCTGATTTGGGGTGGGAATAGAACTGTTAAAGTTATTACTTTCTAGATAGACCTAGCTGTTCTCCTCCCCCCTTACCCTCTCCTGCTCGGTGTCTGTATCACATTAACATAAGACCTATGTTGTTTAGAAATGCAGGCTCAAAAATAACCTACTACACCCACGGTGACTGTGATCAGACGCTGAACATGATGCACTACCTGAGAGGTTTGGGGATGAGGATGAGATGGCTTAACGTTGTTGGTTTGAAGTTGATATTATCATGGTTAAAACGTTTAATTATTATATATATGATCCTAACCTCTCTCATGTTGGATATTTCAGTTATCCCCTTTTTACTGAGTGATGTTCTCTGAATGTATCCACATTTCTAGCTCTCTTTCTATAACTGACATGTATATCCATAGCTATAACCCCTGTAGTAAATGACGATAAGAGAATCTAGAATCATGCTAACAGTGTATAATACCCTATTGTTCTATTAGAGGAACCTAGTGATAGATGAGAAATGATACCCCCCTTTATCCAACTACTGTTAATGTTGGTTTTTCCTGAATATTTGACCCCACTGTTTATGTTATTTTATATTTGTGTTTTAAATTTGTTTTTTGAAGTTAATACATTATCACGTGGCCTGATGTTTAGGCCACGTAAGGGCGCTCCCGGCCCGTCCTGCATCCAGACTCACAAACGCTCAACATCACAAATAGACATTTTAATAACCTCACGACCTACGTCAGACATCCATAAACTAGATAATGGCTAACAATAGAAGACAACCCCATTCCGGTAATAACTTAAAAATATACTCAATTAACGCAAAAGGACTAAATATACCCTGTAAGAGAACGCTGGCCTCTAAAGATTTCCATAGGCAGGGAGCAGACCTTGTCTTCTTACAGGAGACCCATTTCCGTAAAGGAAAGGAACCTACCACCTTCGCACGCACGTTTGGCACATGCTTTTGGGCATCACATTGCCACAATAAAAAACAAGGGGTGGGAATCCTTATTAAGAAAAATATACCCTTTACATCACTACAAACACTTAGAGACAGAGAAGGCAGATACCTCCTCCTAACTGGTCTTCTCTACGGGAGACCTGTAACATTAGTTTCAGTGTATGCCCCTAACACAGCACAACACTCCTTCATGAAGAAAATTAAAAACCTAATTTTAGACCATCAGAAGGGGACACTCATAATGTGTGGAGACTTAAACACAGCACTTAACCCTAGCCTAGACTGCTCATCTCGATACTCCTCCACATCACCTTCACAAATCTCAAAAATTAAGTCGTATCTCGAGAAAATTGTAGCACATGACGTATGGAGAACCTTACACCCTCAGACTAGAGACTATACATATTATTCTTACCCACATGAGATCTATACGAGAATAGACTATGTGTTTGCAGATGTTGGAGGCCTATCACTATTTAACTCGGCCACAATCTCTCCGATCACATGGTCTGACCATGCCTCTATGATATGTACAATGACATGGCCCTCTAAACCTATAAGAGATTTTGTCTGGCGACTTGATGAACATTTATTAACAGAAACTGATGTGATCACCAAACTGACAACCACTCTTACGGAATACTTTGAACATAATACTCAACCTGAGACAAGCATGCACACCCTCTGGGAAGCACACAAGAGTGTCATTAGGGGAGAACTAATGGCCATTAAGGCACAACATAATAAAGCACAAAGAGAGCTCACGATCTCTCTAGTCTCACAAATAGAACAGATGGAAAACTTACATAAAAAAAACCCGACTGACAAAAATCTACTCGCAGAAATTACTGAACACAAACAAAAACTAGCCTCACATCTTGACAAGACACACAAACGACAGGCACTCTACTCCCAACAAAAACACTATGAGGGTTGGAACAAATCAGGCAGACTACTAGCCAGGTACCTCAAACAGAAGGCATACCAGAGGTACATTATGCAGATTAAAGACAAAAAGAACGTCTCCCATTTCTCCACCCAATCCATATCCAATACATTCAGAAACTTTTTCCAAAAGTTATACAATATACAACCCACCAATCCCAGAAACTTGAACCACAATTTAACTAGATCACAACTAATAGAGGAATATCTTAGCAGACTTAACTTACCACATATTAACGAATTACAAAAAGAACAATTAGAGAACCCCATCTCACTAGCTGAGCTCCAGTTAGCTATGAAACACCTACCCACAGGGAAAGCACCTGGACCAGACGGCTTTAGCCACAAATATTACACCACTTTCCAAGAGATCCTGAATCCATATATGGTACAATACTTCCAATCTATAGACGAGAGTAAATCATTTCCTGACACCGCACTGGAAGCCCATATAACATTAATCCCTAAACCTAACAAACCCCAAGATTTACCTAACAATTATCGCCCCATATCGTTACTGAATACGGACATAAAAATTTTTGCACGGATACTGGCTCATAGATTAAACGGAATCCTCCCTGACCTGATCCATTTGGACCAGGTCGGCTTTGTGCCAGGAAGAGAGGCGAAAGACAACACGGTCAGGGCCTTAAATTTAATACATCATGCTAAGCATAACAACATCTCCTCTGTCCTTTTGTCCACAGACGCGGAAAAGGCCTTTGACCGTGTTGCCTGGGACTTCATGCGAGCCACACTGACCCATATGGGCCTAGGCACAAAGATCCTTACCAGGATCTTCTCCCTATACTCCCAGCCCACCGCGAGAATATTAGTAAATGGTACTCTTTCCCCCCCATTTCAAATTAATAACGGAACACGCCAGGGATGCCCCCTATCCCCACTCCTATTCGCCTGTGTGATTGAAACATTGGCAACCAGGATCAGACAAAACCCCCTGATAACAGGAATTACAATTAAGGAACAGAAATATGTTCTGTCTCTGTTTGCCGATGACATGTTATTCACACTCACCGACCCCGAACGCTCAATTCCTCACTTATTAAACGAATTTAATTCCTTCAAATCCCTGTCCAATTTCGCAATAAACATGTCCAAATCAGAAATATTAAACATAAATATGTCAGGCCCCTCACTACTAGCCACACAAGAGATTTCCCCGTTCACCTGGTGCACTCATTCATTGAAATACTTGGGAGTACACTTGACCTCCTCACAAGAAGATATCTTCCACCTTAACTATATACCTGCTAAACACAATATAATACGTGATCTCTCATCATGGGGATCTAAAAAGCTATCATGGTTAGGTCGCATCGACACGATTAAAATGAATATATTCCCACGTATCTTATACCTACTTCAGACCTTACCAATACCCCTTCCCAAAACATACCTCCCGTCCCTCCAGAAAGCATTCAGCGACTTCATTTGGCGCCGTAGACCGCCCAGAATTAGTAAACAAACAATGCAAACTTCAAAAACACAAGGAGGCCTGGGAGTTCCAAACCTAGCAGCTTACCGTCAAGCTATCTTTCTGCAACGCCTAGTGGATTGGAACATCCATTTCAACCATAAAAGATGGGTACCACTAGAACACTTAATAATGAATAAGCCGCACCTGGGAAGGTTATGTTGGAGCAGCCCACATCTATTCAAATTAATTAGAACAGACAACCCAATGATACAGGAGACCCTTAAGGTTTGGGAACATACAATTAACACAACACACTACATCTCCTCCATACCCTCACCCATGACATCCCTAATTGAAAACGGGGAATTCACGGTAAGGCCCTTCACCACACAATCCACCACAACAACTCTGAACAGAGACCTCGCAGTATATACACTAACCGAAAATGAATCCTTACTCTCACAAAATGAATTAGTAAAAAAGGGACTAAACTGTTTCGCTGACTGGTTCACTTACAGACAGACTGCCCACTTTATCACCACACACCCAGAATATGGGAACATGGTCAGACCTCTAACCTCCTTTGAATCCCTGTGCACTCGCTCTCCCCCCCTGAGACATACATTGTCCATCATCTATAAGATCTTAACTCACACACCCCCAGGACAAACCCCCCCCCTATATAGAAAGCTGGGAAAGAGATCTAGGTGTCATTATACTACCCCAAACAAGTAAACTGATGTTCCAAGCTACAAAGAAATCTTCAATCTCATCCTCCATTCTGGAGGTCAATTTTAAACTTTTGCACAGGTGGTATCTCACTCCGAAAAAACTACACCGCCTTTTTAGATCTCAAAGCAATAGATGCTGGCGATGCGGCCATGTAAATAGTGACACTGCCCATATGTGGTGGTGGTGCAATAGTATTCAAAACTTATGGAGGAAAGTCATCTCCGAGATAGAAATCATACTGGATACCCAATTGCCACTTGACCCCCTGATATGGCTTCTGCACAAACCCCCCTCCACTCTCAAATATAAACCATACATACACTTGTTTAAAATTATGACTAACGGAATCAAAGTCCTGATAGCTAAAAATTGGAGAAGTAGAGAAGTTCCATCAGTTACCATGTGGATTAAAAAAGTTTCAGAACTCATAAAATTAGAAGAGTATTACTTCCTTAAAAATGATAAAATGGACTCTTACGCAGAGTTCTCTCATTTGTGGACCACCTACGTCCAAAACGAACGCAAGTAAATCAAGTTAAACTACTAAGCCTAAAATAAAGTCATAAGCGTAACATCCAAAATCATAACTTACTGGTAATGGGAATTCATACAATTCGACATCAACTACACAAACATCTGGGGCATGGGCGGACCGGGAGCCCTCACTCTTTTCTTCCTCCTTATTATATCTTTTCCTCTTTTTTTCCTTTTTTTTTTTTTATTTTTTTTTTTTTCTCTCTCTTTTATTTTATCCTTTCTTCCTTCTTTCCCCTCTCTTTCCTTTATTAATTATTTCACTATATATGTGAATAAATATCATATCAGTCTTACATACTATCCATAAAACCCACAGTTATTATTGTAAATGGAAAACTGGAGCTGCGCCTCCACCCCCTTGTATCTTTATTTTATATGCACAATAAAAACTGTTTAAAAAAAAAAAAAAAAAAAAAAAAAATATATATACCCATTTCAATTATTTATTTTTACCAGTGAAACCAATATAACATCTCAACATTCACAAATATACATTTCTGACATTCAAAAACAAAACAAAAACAAATCAGTGACCAATATAGCCACCTTTCTTTGCAAGGACACTCAAAAGCCTGCCATCCATGGATTCTGTCAGTGTTTTGATCTGTTCACCATCAACATTGCGTGCAGCAGCAACCACAGCCTCCCAGACACTGTTCAGAGAGGTGTACTGTTTTCCCTCCTTGTAAATCTCACATTTGATGATGGACCACAGGTTCTCAATGGGGTTCAGATCAGGTGAACAAGGAGGCCATGCCATTAGATTTTCTTCTTTTATACCCTTTCTTGCCAGCCACGCTGTGGAGTACTTGGACGCGTGTGATGGAGCATTGTCCTGCATGAAAATCATGTTTTTCTTGAAGGATGCAGACTTCTTCCTGTACCACTGCTTGAAGAAGGTGTCTTCCAGAAACTGGCAGTAGGACTGGGAGTTGAGCTTGACTCCATCCTCAATCCGAAAAGGCCCCACAAGCTCATCTTTGATGATACCAGCCCAAACCAGTACTCCACCTCCACCTTGCTGGCGTCTGAGTCGGACTGGAGCTCTCTGCCCTTTACCAATCCAGCCACGGGCCCATCCATCTGGCCCATCAAGACTCACTCTCATTTCATCAGTCCATAAAACCTTAGAAAAATCAGACTTGAGATATTTCTTGACCCAGTCTTGATGTTTCAGCTTGTGTGTCTTGTTCAGTGGTGGTCGTCTTTCAGCCTTTCTTACCTTGGCCATGTCTCTGAGTATTGCACACCTTGTGCTTTTGGGCACTCCAGTGATGTTGCAGCTCTGAAATATGGCCAAACTGGTGGCAAGTGGCATCTTGGCAGCTGCACGCTTGACTTTTCTCAGTTCATGGGCAGTTATTTTGCGCCTTGGTTTTTCCACACGCTTCTTGCGACCCTGTTGACTATTTTGAATGAAACGCTTGATTGTTCGATGATCACGCTTCAGAAGCTTTGCAATTTTAAGAGTGCTGCATCCCTCTGCAAGATATCTCACTATTTTTGACTTTTCTGAGCCTGTCAAGTCCTTCTTTTGACCCATTTTGCCAAAGGAAAGGAAGTTGCCTAATAATTATGCACACCTGATATAGGGTGTTGATGTCATTAGACCACACCCCTTCTCATTACAGAGATGCACATCACCTAATATGCTTAATTGGTAGTAGGCTTTTGAGCCTATACAGCTTGGAGTAAGACAACATGCATAAAGAGGATGATGTGGTCAAAATACTCATTTGCCTAATAATTCTGCACTCCCTGTATTGCAAGATATTTCAAACACTGTTCCTGTATCATGAAATGCTGAGGGATTCCTGTTGCTGATATCAGTCCTACCAAAGCTAAGTTCATTTATTTTAATGTTATGAATGTTTATCTTTAGCTATGGTTTGTAATAAGTTATCATGATAAACTTTTACATGCAGAATCCATTAGTATTTATGCTTTATATATTGCTATTCTTTTTACATCTTATGTACAAGATATACTTAGAAATTTATAAGAATATTTTTCTGATTCTATTTTAAAGGCTTTGTCTGACATCCCGCCTTCTAATAAATTTTTTAGGTCTTTTTCAAACTTCTTTTTTAGTTGATGAAGTTTCAAATTACCAACAACATAATGAATTATCCTTCTCTGATGGTGTTTTTTCTCATTCAGAATTTTTCTTCATCAGATATTGACACTAACAAATCTACTTTTTTATTTTTTAATAGAGTACATTTGTTCTTTGTTCAAAAGGTGTTGATTATTTTGGATATTAAAGTAACTAGTTCTTTTGATTTTAAAGACTAGCTAACATTTAAATTCTGCTTATTTATTTTCTGTGGTTTCTTCAGAGATTTTTTTCCAGTTCAAGCGCTGCTCAGACCTGGAGTTTTCTGGGGTATTCCAGTTTCATTTTAGGAACTGAGTTTTGGGGTTTTATTCAAGACTATTCATTGTTCCAAAGATAGAAAATCTTTTTGAATTGTCATATAAGTGTACCATCTTTTAGAATGGTGTTTATATGGTCTATTCTGCCTTTTTGGTCAGTGATGTCATTATTTGTTTACAATAGATACAATAGATGGATATCTTCATTTTCTGTTTTCATTCAGATTATTTTTATTTTCTGAGATTCTCTTTTTTTGACAAAGCATTACCAATTTGTTGCTTTTCTTTCTGGTCTAGCGACAGCTCTAAGAATCTTTTCAAGGTTCTCAGTGTTCCTTATTTGGACGGTATCGTGGTACTGGCTCAGTCTTTTCGTTCAGCGGAATCTCATACAATTCAACTTTGTTGTTTCTTCAAGACATGGTTAGAGGATCTTTTTTATCAAAAGCTCCTTGATTCCTCTCACAAGGGTCACCTTTTTTAGGTTTCCTGATAGACTGTGTCAATGTTTTTGTCTCTAACAGACAAGTGACAAGTTTATTGGGATCCGTTTGTCAGAACCTTCAGTCTCTATTATTTCCTTCAAGTTGCTATATATGCATGGAAGTTTTAGGTTTCATGGCTGCAGCATTGGATCCGATTCCCTTTGCTCATTTCATTTCCAGTTTTTTATGCTGAATAATGGTGCAGGGATTCTAGGATATCACTTTTTATATCTTTGAATCCTAATGTTTAACTATCTTTGATTCGATGGTTAAGATCACCATCATTTAGTTCTACAGGTCTCTTCGGTTCTTTCAACCTGGACCATGATCTCTACAGATGCGAGTCTTTTAGGTTGGGAGGCTGTCTGAGGATCTCTGTCAGCACAAGGGGTTTGGAAATCTCAGGAGGCGAGATTACCATTTGATATTTTGGAACGTGCATTCTCAGAGTTCTTCAGTTGGTTTCTTTTTGAAGAAGAGACGTTTATTGTTTTTTCAGACAGACAATGTCACAACTGTGGCGTATGTCAATCATCAGGGTGGGACTATCAGTCCTTAGGCTGTGACAGAAGTATCTCTGATATTTGCTTGGGCTAAATCCAGCTCCTATCTAATTTCCGTGTTTTTTTCCCCAGGTATAGACAATTGGGAAGCGGATTATCTCTGTTAATCAAGCTTTACATCCGGGAGAATGGTCTCTTTACCCAGATATGTTTTTCAATTTTTCAGATGTGAGGGCTTCCAGAAATAGATCTGATGGCATCTCATCTAAACAAGGAACTTCACAGGGGCCTATTCAGGTTCGGGGATCCTCAGGCGGAAGTAGTGTATGCATTGACACTTCCTTGGAATTATCAATCTGCCTATATTTTTTCATCTCTGGTTCTTCTTTTAAGAGTGATTTTCAAAATTATCAGAGAGCAATCTTTGGTGTGGCTGGTGGCTCCAGCATGGCCACACAGGTTTTGGTATATGGTTCTTGTTCAGATGTCCAGTTGCCGATTTTGGATACTTCCATTAAGGCCAGACCTTATATCTTAACATTCGTTTTTTTCATCAGGAATTCAAATTATTAATTTGATGGTATGAAAATTTAACGCTTAGTACTTAGTCATAGAAGTATCTCTGACTCAGTGATTAATACTATGTTGCAGGCTCGTAAATCTGTGTCTAGTAGGATTTATTATCGAGTTTGGAAGATTTACATCTCATGATGCTCTTCTTATGAATTCTCTTGGCATTTTTTTTAGAATTCCTAGGTTTTTATAGTTTCTTCATAAGGTTTTGTCTGCATGTTCCTTGAATGGACAAATCTCTGCTTTTCCTGTGCTGTTTCACAGTAAGAATTGCTAAATCTTTCTGATATTCATTGTTTTGTTCAGGCTTTGGTTCGTATCAAGCCTGTCATTAAGCCAATTTCTCCTCCTTGGAGCCTTAATTTGGTTCTGAAGGCTTTACAGGCTCTTCTTTTTGAGCATATGCTTTCTTTGGACATTAATTACTTTCATGGAAAGTATTGTTCTTTTTAGACATCTCTTCAGCTAGAACAGTTTTTGAATTATCTGTTCTTTCTTGTGAATCTCCTTTTTCTGATTTTTCATCAGGATAAGGTGGTTTTTGCTGTCCTCATTTCAATTTTTACCTAAAGTTGTGAATTCTAACAACATTAGTAGAGGAATTATTGTCCCTTCCTTGTGTCCTAATCCTAAAAATTCTTTGGTAAGATTCTTACATTTTTTGGATGTGGTAAGAGTTTTGAAATATTATGTTGAAGCTACTCAGATTTCAGACAGACTTCTAGTCTATTTGTTATCTTTTCTGTTTTTACGAAAGGTCAGAAGGCTTCTGTCATTTCTTTGGCATCTTGGTTAAAGCTTTTGATTCATCATGTTTATTTGGAGTCGGGTTAATCCCCGCTTCAGAGGATTACGGCTCATTCTACTAGGTCAGTTTCTACTTCCTTGACTTTTAAGAATGAAGCTTCTGTTGATCAGATTTGCAAAGCAATAACTTGGTCTTCTTTGCATACTTTTACTAAATTCTACCATTTTGATGTTTTCTCTTCCTCAAAAACAGTTTTTGGTAGAATAGTACTTCGGGCAGCTGTTTCAGTTTGATTCTTCTGCTTATAATTTCAGTTTTTTTCATTATAAAAATTGAAACTTTTGATTTGGGTAGTGGATTAATTTTTCAGCGGAATTGGCTGTCTTTATTTTATCCCTCCCTCTCTAGTGACTCTTGCGTGGAAGCTCCACATCTTGGGTATCTGCTATACCATACGTCACTAGCTCATGGACTCTTGCTAATTACATGAAAGAAAACATAATTTATGTAAGAACTTACCTGATAAATTCATTTCTTTCATATTAGCAAGAGTCCATGAGGCCCACCCTTTTTGTGGTGGTTATGATTTTTTTGTATAAAGCACAATTATTCCAATTTCTTATTTTTGATGCTTTCGCTTCTTTCTTATCACCCCACTTCTTGGCTATTTGTTAAACTGAATTGTGGGTGTGGTGAGGGGTGTATTTATAGGCATTTTAAGGTTTGGGAAACTTTGCCCCTCCTGGTAGGAATGTATATCCCATGCGTCACTAGCTCATGGACTCTTGCTAATATGAAAGAAATGAATTTATCAGGTAAGTTCTTACATAAATTTTTATTTTTTTGTAATGTTAGGGTTTTTTTTTGTAATGTTAGGGCTTTTTTAAAGGTAAGATTAGGTTTTATTTATTTTTACAGGTAAGTTGTTTTTTTATGGTAGTTAGGATTTATTTTGTAGATTTAGGCCTAGATTTAGAGTTCGGCGGTAGCCGTCAAAACCAGCGTTAGAGGCTCCTAACGCTGGTTTTGGCCGCCCGCTGGTATTTGGAGTCAGTGATTAAAGGGTCTAACGCTCACTTTACAGCCGCGACTTTTCCATACCGCAGATCCCCCTACGCCATTTGCGTAGCCTATCTTTTCAATGGGATCTTTCTAACGCTGGTATTTAGAGTCGTTTCTGCAGTGAGCGTTAGAGCTCTAACGACAAGATTCCAGCCGCCTGAAAATAGCAGGAGTTAAGAGCTTTCTGGCTAACGCCGGTTTATAAAGCTCTTAACTACTGTACCCTAAAGTACACTAACACCCATAAACTACCTATGTACCCCTAAACCGAGGTCCCCCCACACCGCCGCCACTCGATTAAAATTTTTAACCCCTAATCTGCCGACCGCCACCTACGTTATATTTATGTACCCCTAATCTGCTGCCCCTAACCCCGCCGACCCCTGTATTATATTTATTCACCCCTAACCTGCCCCCCACAACGTCGCCGCCAGCTACTTACAATAATTAACCCCTAATCTTCCGACCGCAAATCGCCGCCACCTACGTTATCCCTATGTACCCCTAATCTGCTGCCCCTAACACCGCCGACCCCTATATTATATTTATTAACCCCTAATCTGCCCCCCTCAACGTCGCCGACACCTGCCTACACTTATTAACCCCTAATCTGCCAAGCGGACCGCACCGCTACTATAATAAAGTTATTAACCCCTAATCCGCCTCACTAACCCTATCATAAATAGTATTAACCCCTAATCTGCCCTCCCTAACATCGCCGACACCTACCTTCAATTATTAACCCCTAAACTTCCGATCGGAGCTCACCGCTATTCTAATAAATGGATTAACCCCTAAAGCTAAGTCTAACCCTAACACTAACACCCCCCTAAGTTAAATATAATTTTTATCTAACGAAATAAATTAACTCTTATTAAATAACTTATTCCTACTTAAAGCTAAATACTTACCTGTAAAATAAATCCTAATATAGCTACAATATAAATTATAATTATATTATAGCTATTTTAGGATTAATATTTATTTTACAGGCAACTTTGTAATTATTTTAACCAGGTACAATAGCTATTAAATAGTTAAGAACTATTTAATAGTTACCTAGTTAAAATAATAACAAATTTACCTGTAAAATAAATCCTAACCTAAGTTATAATTAAACCTAACACTACCCTATCAATAAATTAATTAAATAAACTACCTACAATTACCTACAATTAACCTAACACTACACTATCAATAAATTAATTAAACACAATTGCTACAAATAAATACAATTAAATAAACTAGCTAAAGTACAAAAAATAAAAAAGAACTAAGTTACAGAAAATAAAAAAATATTTACAAACATAAGAAAAATATTACAACAATTTTAAACTAATTACACCTACTCTAAGCCCCCTAATAAAATAACAAAGCCCCCCAAAATAAAAAATTCCCTACCCTATTCTAAATTAAAAAACTTACAAGCTCTTTTACCTTACCAGCCCTGAACAGGGCCCTTTGCGGGGCATGCCCCAAGAATTTCAGCTCTTTTGCCTGTAAAAGAATAAATACAATACCCCCCCCCCCCAACATTACAACCCACCACCCACATACCCCTAATCTAACCCAAACCCCCCTTAAATAAACCTAACACTAAGCCCCTGAAGATCTTCCTACCTTGTCTTCACCATCCAGGTATCACCGATCCGTCCTGGCTCCAAGATCTTCATCCAACCCAAGCGGGGGTTGGCGATCCATAATCCGGTGCTCCAAAGTCTTCCTCCTATCCGGCAAGAAGAGGACATCCGGACCGGCAAACATCTTCTCCAAGCGGCATCTTCGATCTTCTTCCATCCGGTGCGGAGAGGGTCCATCTTGAAGCAGGCGACGCGGATCCATCCTCTTCTTCCGATGTCTCCCGACTAATGACGGTTCCTTTAAGGGACGTCATCCAAGATGGCGTCCCTCGAATTCCGATTGGCTGATAGGATTCTATCAGCCAATCGGAATTAAGGTAGGAATTTTCTGATTGGCTGATGGAATCAGCCAATCAGAATCAAGTTCAATCCGATTGGCCGATCCCATCAGCCAATCAGATTGAGCTTGCATTCTATTGGCTGATCGGAACAGCCAATAGAATGCGAGCTCAATCTGATTGGCTGATTGGATCAGCCAATCGGATTGAACTTGATTCTGATTGGCTGATTCCATCAGCCAATCAGAAAATTCCTACCTTAATTCCGATTGGCTGATAGAATCCTATCAGCCAATCGGAATTCGAGGGACGCCATCTTGGATGACGTCCCTTAAAGGAACCGTCATTAGTCGGGAGACATCGGAAGAAGAGGATGGATCCGCGTCGCCTGCTTCAAGATGGACCCTCTCCGCACCGGATGGAAGAAGATCGAAGATGCCGCTTGGAGAAGATGTTTGCCGGTCCGGATGTCCTCTTCTTGCCAGATAGGAGGAAGACTTTGGAGCACCGGATTATGGATCGCCAACCCCCGCTTGGGTTGGATGAAGATCTTGGAGCCAGGACGGATCGGTGATACCTGGATGGTGAAGACAAGGTAGGAAGATCTTCAGGGGCTTAGTGTTAGGTTTATTTAAGGGGGGTTTGGGTTAGATTAGGGGTATGTGGGTGGTGGGTTGTAATGTTGGGGGGGGGGGGTATTGTATTTATTCTTTTACAGGCAAAAGAGCTGAAATTCTTGGGGCATGCCCCGCAAAGGGCCCTGTTCAGGGCTGGTAAGGTAAAAGAGCTTGTAAGTTTTTTAATTTAGAATAGGGTAGGGAATTTTTTATTTTGGGGGGCTTTGTTATTTTATTAGGGGGCTTAGAGTAGGTGTAATTAGTTTAAAATTGTTGTAATATTTTTCTTATGTTTGTAAATATTTTTTTATTTTCTGTAACTTAGTTCTTTTTTATTTTTTGTACTTTAGCTAGTTTATTTAATTGTATTTATTTGTAGCAATTGTGTTTAATTTTTTTATTGATAGTGTAGTGTTAGGTTAATTGAAGGTAATTGTAGGTAGTTTATTTAATTAATTTATTGATAGGGTAGTGTTAGGTTTAATTATAACTTAGGTTAGGATTTATTTTACAGGTAAATTTGTTATTATTTTAACTAGGTAACTATTAAATAGTTCTTAACTATTTAATAGCTATTGTACCTGGTTAAAATAATTACAAAGTTGCCTGTAAAATAAATATTAATCCTAAAATAGCTATAATATAATTATAATTTATATTGTAGCTATATTAGGGTTTATTTTACAGGTAAGTATTTAGCTTTAAATAGGAATAAGTTATTTAATAAGAGTTAATTTATTTCGTTAGATAAAAATTATATTTAACTTAGGGGGGTGTTAGTGTTAGGGTTAGACTTAGCTTTAGGGGTTAATCCATTTATTAGAATAGCGGTGAGCTCCGATCGGAAGTTTAGGGGTTAATAATTGAAGGTAGGTGTCGGCGATGTTAGGGAGGGCAGATTAGGGGTTAATACTATTTATGATAGGGTTAGTGAGGCGGATTAGGGGTTAATAACTTTATTATAGTAGCGCTCAGGTCCGCTCGGCAGATTAGGGGTTAATAAGTGTAGGTAGGTGTCGGCGACGTTGTGGGGGGCAGATTAGGGGTTAATAAATATAACATAGGGGTCGGCGATGTTAGGGCAGCAGATTAGGGGTACATAGGGATAACGTAGGTGGCGGCGTTTTACGGAGCGGCAGATTAGGGGTTAAAAGTGTAATGCAGGGGTCAGCGATAGCGTGGGCGGCAGATTAGGGGTTAATAAGTGTAAGGCTAGGGGTGTTTAGACTCGGGGTACATGTTAGGGTGTTAGGTGCAGACGTAGGAAGTGTTTCCCCATAGGAAACAATGGGGCTGCGTTAGGAGCTGAACGCTGCTTTTTTGCAGGTGTTAGGTTTTTTTTCAGCTCAAACAGCCCCATTGTTTCCTATGGGAGAATCGTGCACGAACACGTTTTTGATGCCGGCCGCGTCCGTAAGCAGCTCTGGTATCGAGAGTTGCATTTGCGGTAAAAATGCTCTACGCTCCTTTTTTGGAGCCTAACGCAGCATTTGTTTGAACTCTCGATACCAGAGTTAAATTTATGGTGCGGCCAGAAAAAAACCCGCGGAGCGTTAACAGCCCTTTTACCGCCGAACTCTAAATCTAGGCCTATGTTATTATACTTTGTTAGGGGTGTTAAGTTAGGGGGTTTAGATTATAGTTTATGATTTTGCTATGTGGAGGAATGGCGGTTTTAGGGGTTTATTAATTACTTTGCATTGTGGGGGGATGGCGGTTTAGGGGTTAATAGTTTATTTAGCCACTTTGTGATGTGGGGAATGGCAGTTTAGGGGTTAATAGTTTACTTGCAATGTAGGGGAATTGTGGTTTAGGGTTAATAGTTTATTGAGTTACTTTGTGATGTGGGGGCTGGTGGCTTACAGGTTAATAGTTTAGTTTTGGGATTTGGGATGTGGGGTGATGGCGGCTTAGGGGTTAATAGTTTATTTATTAATGTAACTGTACTTTGTAATGTATATTTGATGTGTTTTGTGCAACTTTTTAGTTTCAGAAAACAGTTAATCACAGCTCTGAGATTGCGGACTGAAGGATTGAACGTAAAAGGCTATTTGCGCCTCACTTGTAATCTAGCCCTAAATATTCTTAAGTAGATAGTCCCTTCTCCTACAAATCTATATCCATATTATCTATATATATCTATATATATAAAGTTCATTGCCCTTTACTCACCACCTATAACTTTATCTTTCCTATGTGCTCCTTTTTAAATAATCAGCAAATATATCCAAAGTGAAAAAGGAACTTACAGAACAAAATGTATTAACCCAATATAAAAATACAGGTCAACATTTCAGCTCCTACTGGAGTGTTTGTCAAGACCGACATCCATCCATCCAAAAAAAAAAAAAAAAAGTGTAATTAGTTCATAGGGTTGCCAGGTGTCCTTTATTTGACTGGACAGTCCGGTATTTTAGGTTACTGCCTGGTTATATTAGTTAAAAATCGGACATAGCTCTAAGATGTGTTATGAATTTTTGTACGTCTGCGGCCAGAGTCCAGGCCGCATCTGGCTGTACCCAACCAACCTACCCAGGCCCAGCCCATGTCAAGTTCAACTGGCACCCTTTCTAGCCTGCTACTCTCTCAGAGTCTCAGCTGGAGGCTGGAGCAAGACTCCGTGCTTGTTTCCTAATGTGTGCTGCACAGTGCGTGCTGTGTGTGGGACTGTCGGACGACACGTGACGTCACAACAGCAAGAAGACCGACGGGCTGCTCTGTAAGGGATTTATTGCTGTGTATAAAATATGTATATCAAGTTATCTAACACTGCTATAATATCTGTATTTTCACTTTTACTTATTTTAGCAGGGTAAATTATTTTTTCCTTATAAAATAGTTTTTATTCTTTCTAGTTAGTGCTGTTTCAAAAAGTATTTTGAAATCTTAAAGATTTGTGAATATGCTTCCTCGAATCATAAAGGAAATAAAACCAGGTAACACTTTCAGAAGCGTAAATCTGACTACTGTCCAGAAAGATGTATATTTTTATTGCCGTTCTTGGTCACACATAGGACAACATTAGTTTACTTGGCTTCAAGAAAAACAATGATTCTTTTTAATGCACATGCTTAGGATGTGGCAAGTAAACAGGCTCTCCAGAATTGTGCATAATGCCTTTCACAAAAGGCTTCTGATTATATTTAATGAGCTCTACCACACAGTAGTGGCTGGGCTATGAGGGTAACAGTGTATATATATATATATATATATATATATATATATATATATATATATTATATATATTTATACCCCATGTGTGTGTATATACCCCATGTGTGTGTGTGCATATATATGTATATACCTGTATATATATATATATATATATATATATATACTGTATATATATATACACACACATGGGGTATATACACAACAAACAGAGGAACAAATTCAAATAGGAACATTACCAACAAACAAAAGAAGGCACTAGATAATTTGAGCAAAAACAACAATATCATTATCAGGGCCGCAGATAAGGGTGGGGCCATTGTCCTTATGAAAAAGGGTGACTTCATAACAGAAGCTAACAGACAGCTATGCAACTCAGAGGACTATATAATTTTGCCTAGTGACCCTACACACACCAACGCCAATTGGCATCCCTTGTAGATGATGGGGTAGAACTTGGCTTTATTGATTTGGATACCAAGAATTATTTGTTGGTATCCAATCCAACTGTGCAAGGGAGGCCAATAGTGAGTGGCATTGGCTCCCTATTGGAGCACCTGTCCGAGTGGCTGGATAACATCTTGCAGCCTCTCGTGAGCACTCTGTGGAGTCACTTGGCAGACACCAAGCATGTACTAAATTTACTTTCTGACATCACTTGGCAAACAAACTATAAGTGGCTCACAGTGGATATCAAATCCCTCTACACTACTATACCACATGGAAAGGGCCTTGAGGCAATATGCTTCTTTATGGAAAAGTACCATGGTGGAGATTCTAAATTTGTTGACTTTGTAGTTGAGGTAACAAGGTTCCTCCTCACCCATAATTATTTTGAGTTTGGGAGAGATTTCTCTCTCCAGAGACATGGGACAGCGATGGGGGAGAAACTTGCCCCCTCCTATGCCAACCAGTTCATGGGTTGGTGGGAGCTGTCCCATGTCTTTGGGGAGAGGAACCCCCACAGTCGAGAATTAATATGGTATGGTCGCTTTATTGACGGCCTCCTATTTATCTGGGGTGGGCAAAATATGCCTTTAGCCCACTTTATAGAGAATCTTGTCAATAACACTGTGGGTATCAGCTTTACTTCTGAGGTCCAAAACTCAAAGATTAACTTCCTTGATATCACTCTCAAGGGAGTGTCTGGTCAGAGGGTTAAGACGCAGGTATATCGTAAATCAATTGCAGGGAACTCGCTACTCCATGCCTCCAGCTGTCACCCTCGCAGTGTCTTTGAGGGTGTAGCCAAGGGTCAGTTCATCCGCTTAAAGAGAAACTGTACGGATATATCAGTTTATGAGAAATAATCAGATGATCTGGCTGAGAGGCTGCAAGAGAGAGGCTACAGTTCACAGACAATAACTAAGGACAGGAAAACGGTTGAGGGGATTCCTAGGGAGAACCTATTGGGCCCTGGAAGGAATACCCAGAACGGTATTGACTTGAATGAATGTTCCAATAGAAAAACCACTTTCATCACTGAATACTCTAGACAGTACAGCAAGATAGATGCCATCATCACACCTGTGTAGCGTGTGAAAGAGTGAATGCAGGGGATACCTTCTGTTCGACGGTAACAGGAAAGAATTTTAGGATTAAATTTTGTGTAAATTGCAGACAAACGTATATAATATACATAATCGCATGCAAAGAATGTGCCCTCCAATATGTATGGTAAACGACTAGAGAAGCCAGAACCCACATTAAGGAACACATGTCAGACATCAGAGTGGGCACACTAACTACACCCCTCATTAGGCATTCATCAGAAAGACCTAAGGTTCTTCTCTTGGACAATCATTGACAAAGTGCCTCCTAAGAAAGGAGGAGTGGGTAGGGTACGGAAATTAGGAGAAAGGTATACCTTCTGGATCTTCAAATTGAGAACAAGCACTCCAGAAGGCCTAAATACAGAATTCGACCTAATAAATTTCTGGTAAATTCCCCCTCTCATCTAAATATTCCATCCTAAGTATATTCCCTCCTAAAAGCACCCTGTCCCATGTATCCATCTTAATTAATGATTCATTTTTACTTTCCATTTCCACCAGACCGATCCCACTGGTCACTCAGTTCTCCAAATGGGTCTCTAATATGCCCCGGTCTTTATTGAGTGATTTAGTCTTTCTCCATTCTACAGTTGGACCTTTATGTTATAGGGTCATGATGGGTCAAGTGATCCTCAATAGTCCAGTGGAGTCCCTACTAATGGAGGGATTGGACTACTTTTAGAGGGTGACATATGCTATATACACTCCTTAGTGGTGGGACTCTATGGTAGTTCCTTCTATCCTCCCAGCTTACAGAGTTTAGATTCTTGTTGTTTGTTCTATTAGCTGGTTTAGATAAGTGCCTGGGTGAGAATCCCTTATATTTCAGTATCCATTTTGGACAGATTGGACTCTCTAGTGAGTAAGTGTAGCTTGCCAAACAGGCACAATTAAGGTCATCTATTGTTACATGTAGTAATAATTGCCCCAAGTAGACATTTAAAAGATATACCTTCATTCTATTCTCTCGGCTCTTTGCACTAAGGGAGTACACCCACTGTAAGCACAATGTCGTTGTGTACACTGGCAGTATATATATTTTTATAAGAGTTTGGATTTCCACTGGCGCTTATAAATTAAGCTAGGATTTATGCTACCATTATATGTGTAACTTATCTAAGTGAAATATTATAAGTGATTCTGATTTGTATCAGGTGTAAAAACAATAGTATCTAAGTGTCTCAGACAACGGATATTTAGGATTTAAGTCCTATATGTTGACTGGTATAAATTTTCTTAATGTTTTGTAAAGAATAATATTACTAAATCTGTAATTACAGATGAAGTGGATAGTGTTCGTGAATAGAGTTAATAAGTGTAAGTGAATCTAGGGACGATCCAATTAACAGTGATTAGAAATGGATATACCTATATCCAAAAAATAAAGAAAGATATAGAAGTGTTAAAACTATTTTATTAAACTAAATTTACTGTCAACAATAAAACTTTAGGATTAACTAAAAGATATATGGCAAATAAAACAAATAAAAGCAAATAAAACAAGGGACGTCTCCCTATGAACTTGTTTCAGTAAGTCGAGTGACTTGACAGTATATGGTCTCTGAATATAACTTGATAAACAAAAAATGCCACCTTGGGATAAAAGCAAGCTGTAAGGTACCTTACAAATGTCTGTTGGGAATCGTGTAAGTGCCGATGTTCTGTGGGCTTCCTTCTCAATTTTGTTCCTTCGCGGCTTAACGTGAGATAACAAACAAGCCTCCGTTCCTGGTTGGTGGTTAGGGGTCACACCTCTCTTAGGATAGGCTGTGACTGTGCACGCTGGATGTTTAGCGTGTTCAGATGTAATTGATCTTTTTCAAGATGTATGAACTGCAGCTGTAAAAAACTTTTTCTTCTGCACTTTGGTGTGCGGTGTTGGGGATCCACTGTTAGAAAGAAAAGCTGTGCTCCACTTTCTCGCTGATCAGATCCTTGGTCCTCCTTGTGGTTTTGGCTCCTAAATCATGAAAATTAGAGAGTCCACTTGAGGGGCTGGATCGCAGCTTCTTGGAGTTTGTAAGACTTTCTTTAGACGTGGTTTGTAGAAAAGTGGTAGTAGAAAAGTCTGGAGTAAAATCTACGCGTTTCACCCTCTGGGGGCTTTATCAAGATACTCCAGACAGGTTGAGTGCTTCCTTATAAAGGTGTTTCTTGTGATCTTATTGGTTAGGTAATTAAGGTAGGTTCCATGGAGGCACACCTTCTTAGGTTTAAGGTGGAATTGCAGGTTAGCAGTTTTTTGTATATAAAGGTGGTAATAAGGTTCACTTTATGCTTTTCACTCAACTTTTGACAAAATAAGATATTCATTTATGGAATCTTATACACATAATAAATTAACTATTATCTCATAAGATATTATTATAACAGGGAACACAATAATGTGAGTTTATAAAAAATAGGCAATATGGACTTTAAAAAAGTTACATTAGATATAGTACCTTATGTTTTGAGGTGTTGCACATAACGTTAGGCTAGTTTTAAAGTGATCTCTAAGGCAATAGATTAGTGTTAAGGATGAATTGTTGGTGTAAATACTACCATTCAGAATTAATGACGTTATACCTACATAAGTGACATCACTGAAGGTGGACTTGATGGAATAGTGTACATGGGGGACAGTGAGTCCATCATATGTTAGGATTTGGAATTATAATTTTATCCAAATATTGCAGATATAGAGGTTTTCTAATACTGAATCTATTTGTGGGATTGGACTGCCAATAATTAGACAGATAGAGTTATTTGCGATATTAGCGATTATGTATACCAATATCAATTATGAGTGTACCTACATTTTATAGTTTTGGGGGATCGCTCCTAAATATAAGGTATCAAGGGTACATAAAGCAAATATAACAAACTTACAATGTAGAAACTTCAAAGAAAAATGGATATCTCTAATTCTGAATTTAGTCCTAGTGGCTGGAGGGTCTGTAATGTATATATGGTTTCTGATTCCATTCTAAGGAGTTCAACTTCTAAGTTACCTCCCCTCCAATTCGGAGTGATCTTTTTAATCCCCCAATATTTAAAATGTGATAAATTATTATTATGGTGTTCTTTAAAATGTTGGTATAAGTAGGTTTCTTTTTTGCCTTTCTCTATTGTCCATAGGACTTAAATCCTAAATATCCGTTGTCTGAGACACTTAGATACTATTGTTTTTACACCTGATACAAATCAGAATCACTTATAATATTTCACTTAGATAAGTTACACATATAATGGTAGCATAAATCCTAGCTTAATTTATAAGCACCAGTGGAAATCCATACTCTTACAATTGTTCTCAACCTAAACTACTGAGGAGGAGTAGTTTCCCCCATCCACCAGGCATACAGGATTTTTTAGTAAGCGCCAACCCTCTATTCACTATATCAGTATATATATTTTCTCATGTTTCTGAGCTGACTTGACTGTACCCCTGACATATAGGACCAATGTATTACCATACTACATACACCGACCGCACATTTACATAGTTATGTAGTTACCTGTATAAATACTTAGTTTGGTGCATCGTACTAGTGTCTGAAATTGTGCTATTTCTATTTTATAGGATGTATGCCCTTGTTGTCAAATATAGTGTGAGAATTACTTAAAAAAATCACATTTATTGTGGCAAGTAAACTTAGCAAAGGTTTTTTGGTATACTTTTACTTGAGGGGGTGTAACAAATGTATGATAACCTGATTGGCCATGTTATTAGTGGGTGTGAGAACCCGGTGTCCAATCAAGATGGAGGCTAGTGCTTTTAACTTCACATGTGAGTTTAATGTTTTAGCTTGGCTATGAGTAAGGCTAATGCCGAAACGCGTCAGCCATAGTATGTGATAGCCTCTTTTGCATACACTGATATTTTACCCCGGGGGCACTGCCCTCCAAAACTTTGTTTGTTTGCAAATCAATAACTTTTGGATCATCCATCCAATAAAATCGCTTTTCACTTGCTACTCCATGCTTCTCATTTTTCCTTTTGCATATCATGGGTATATACACACACACATGGGGTATATATACATATATATATTTATATATATATATATATATATATATATATATATATATATATATATATATATATATATATATATCCCTGTCAATCTGCAAAATATTCACTGCACTCTGGGGTTTTTCCTCTCCTGTAACTCTATTTTGGTATGTGAATATATTCCTGTCAATCTGCAAAGTATTCACTGCACTCTGGTGTTTTTCCTCTCCTGTAACTCTACTTTGGTATGTGAATATATTCCTGTCAATCTGCAAAATATTCACTGCACTCAGGTGTTCTTCCTCTCCAGTAACTCTATTTTGGTATGTAAATATTTACATAGAGCAAATGATTTTAGTTTGTTAATTTAGTCCTACATTTGTTGTACTATTATCCATTGTCTTACTTGTAATGTTTATTTAATTGCCATGTGATGCTCAATCCTTATCAAAACTTGCTATTATTCTAAATTTATAGCTGTCTTATGCCACAGTTTTAACCCCCTAAAAAATTTTATTGTCTGTTTTCTTAACATCTCACCCTGACCAGACCAGAATCTAACTTTCCAATTGGCCTTTCCAATTGTCTTTGATTAGCAATCAACTAAATTTAGTGGACTCAGCTGACTGCCCTGCCTGCATATATTTCACACTACTTTGGGCTGTGCATTGCACTGGGCTGTGCATTGCTATAACAACATATGTTCACGTTTTCAAAGTGGACATTTTATAAGTGAGGCATTACAATAGAATTATACAAGAATTAAGTGAACATTTTATAAGTGAGGTGTTAACAATAGAATTATACAAGAATTAAGTGAACATTTTATAAGTGAGGCATTAACAATAGCATTATACAAGAATTAAGTGAACATTTTATAAGTGAGACATTAACAATAGCATTATACAAGAATTAAGTGAACATTTTATAAGTGAGGCATTAACAATAGAATTATACAAGAATTAAGTGAACATTTTATAAGCAGACATCCCAAACTGCAAAAACTAATTTCAGGGAGGTGGATTCACCCGCTACTGCGAAGCCACACCCTCCCAGTTATATATATTGGAAACCTTGAAACCCTTAATAAGATAGGGAATTATCATTAAAGTAGTTTCCTTCTAAAGTTACATTAAAAAAAGTAGCTTTATTGCACAACCACATACAACAAACCTATTTTCCAGTGATCAAATGCTTAAATATTTTAGAATACAAAGTTTAATTACGTGCAGTAAAAAAGGTAGTATTTGTGTTTTATTTTATTAAAATCAGGGGGGGGGGGCTTTTTGGTTACTGATGAATGCTTTGAGGGTTCTATAACGTCCCAGCAACTGAAGGGATTCCTTAAAGAAGCACTTTTCCGTATTTGGGCTACATTGGATCATGGTACTTGGAGTTTAAGGGAGATTGCATTCCATTTGCTGGCATCAGGGAACCGCTATTACAATCAGGGAGGCTCCCTGAACTTCAGGGATAGTTGGGATGTCTGTATAAGTGAGGCATTAACAATAGAATTATACAAGAATTAAGTGAACATTTTATAAGTGAGGCATTAACAATAGAATTATACAAGAATTTAACAAGGATTGGGCAAGGGGCAAGACAAAAGGCAAGCACTTTTGTAAAATTATGTTTCATATACCTTTTTGTTTTCTTATGCAATTGCTACTGTAATTCTGTATCTTATGTGCTTAACTCTTGTCTCTATAACAAACTACATTATTCAATTACTCCTTCTCCCTCTCCACCTGCACTGTTCATTAGCCCATCTCTCTTAAACTCACCTTACTTTTGTACTCATGAACTTTACCTATTCCTAAACACTCTATCTCACCCCTGCAGCTCGTCTCAAAAGCAGTCTCACTACTGCAAATCTGTATCTCATCTCATGTCACTCTCCCTCTTCGTTTTACTTATTGCTGGTGACATCTCCCCTAATCCTGGTCCCCAACCACTGCCTAGCCATGCACATCCATGTGTACCATCCCACAGAATTAGAAAACAAAACTCTGCAAACCTTACTCACATTCCTTGCATCAAAAACCACTACCCCTTTCACTTGCGCACTCTGGAGCTCTCTCTCTGTTTGCAACAAGCTCACTTCTATACATGACCTGTTCATCTCCCGCTCCCTCAACCTTCTGGCCCTAACAGAAACCTGGCTCTCTCCCCTAAACACAGAATCCACTGCTGCTCTGTCACATGGGGTTCTCCACTTCAGCCACACTCCTATGTCTGGTAATAGACAAGGAGGTGGTGTAGGTATTATACTTTACTCTCGTTGCACCTTTCAACAAATACATCCCATCTCTTCCCTCACATTTCCCTTATTCGAAACCCACATGATTAGCTTATTCTTTCCTCTCTCTGTATGTGTTGCAGTCATATACCGTCCCCCTGGCTCCTCAACTCAATTTCTAGATCACTTGGCTGCCTGGCTACCTTATTTCCTTTCCTCAGACACCCCTGCCCTCATTCTTGGTGACTTCAACATCCCTCTTGACAATCCCACTGCCTCATCTGCAAAACAACTTCTGCAACTCACTTCCCATTTTGGTCTGTCACAATGGACTGATTCTCCCACTCACAAAGACAGTCACTCTCTTGACCTGATCTTTAGCTACCGATGCACTCTCTCAAACTTCACAAACTCCCCCTTTCCTCTTTCTGACCACCATATCCTTACTTGCAACATATCATCCCTACAACTCACCCTCCTTCTACTCCTCACACCAAACTTCACAGAAGCATTATGTCATTAGATCAGCAACAGCTTGCTAATTCCCTCAAACCTCTCCTTTCATACTTCTCCTCCTTTTCCTGCCCTGAACAATCTATCTGCCACTATAATTCCACCCTTATATCCATCCTTGACAATCTCGCCCCTCTTACCATAGCTCGGAAATCACACACTCATCCTTAGCCCTGGCATACTCCTCTGACATGGTACCTACGCAGATGTCCCCGTACTGCTGAGTGGCACTGGATAAAATCTTGGAGTTCAGCTGATTTTCTTCATTACAAATTCATCTTGAACTCCTACTATTCTGCCCTTAATCTCATTAAGCAACACTACTTCTCTACTCATATCTCTAATCTTTCTTCAAACCCAAAACATCTGTTCTCCACTTTCAATACTCTCCCCCACCCTCCCCCAACTCCTAATACAACTTATCTGTCAGCACAAGACTTTGCCAGCCACTTCAATAACAAAATCAACTACATCAGAAATTAAATCAGCTCTCAACATAATTCCATTCTCTCCCCCCTCAAATGCTCTCACTCAACCACAACCCACATAACCTTAAACTTAGCTCATTCTCCCCTGTTACTGAGGAAGAAGTTTTGGCACTTATACTGCACTCTCACCTCACTACCTGTCCCCTTGACCCTATCCCCTCACAGCTATTCCCCTCCCTCTCTGCTACCCTTACGCCTATACTAACACACATTTTAAACCTCTCCCTCTGCACCGGTATATTTCCCTCATCACTGAAACATGCACTGGTCACACCTATCCTCAAAAAACCTTCCCTTTATCCTACCTCCTCATCCAACTACTGCCCTATTTCCCTCCTCCCTCTTGCCTCAAAGCTTCTCGAAAAACTAGTATATGCACGCCTATCCAATTTCCTTATGTTAAACTCCCTTCTTGACCCACTGCAATCTGGATTTCATCCCCATAACTCCACAGAGACAGCTATTGTTAAGGTTACCAACAACCTACTTACAGCAAAATCAAAAGGCCACTTCTCTCTGCTTATCCTCCTTGATCTGTCCGCAGCCTTTGACACTGTTGACCACCCTCTTTTGCTCCAAACCCTCCAATCCTTCGGCATCTGTGACACAACCCCTTCGTGGCTCTCTTCCTACCTTTCAAACCATACCTTTAGTGTAGCCTTATATACTCACAAATAATGCTTTGCTCAGGTCAATAGAAGGTTAAGACTTAGGATATATAATATCGGTGCTAAGGTAGAAAAGTACAAAAATAATAATACAAAGAAAATTAACGATGCCTTATAACAGCACTCTTAGTCAAATACACTTTGTACTTAGATTATATAGTACACATACACTATAGCAATCCTACTGTGCACAGTGAACATAATACTAATATTTACAACGTAATAATCAGGTGGATAATAAATCTCCTACCTGGTACGAACCAAATAAATTACAATGAAGTAAATAAACACAATAATTAATAATATCTAACAGCCAGAATCCATAATTTGTCTGTAAACAAAAATCTTAGCAATAATACGGATACTTATCATTCACTTAAACAGTAGCAATAGGCCATGGAACTGTAGAATCCACCGGTTAATTTGTGAGTCCCGTATTCCGTGAGGTAGCAGATACAAGAAAATCTGTGTATATTTCCCTCCACGTAGTTGTTGATCCTTTGTTATACAGTCTCATAGACCAGTTCTAACAGCCGCTGTGATGCAGAAAAATGGAATTGATCCTGGAAGGAGCTCTGAAATCTCGAACACGGCCGGAAACCAGGTCACCCCGGCACAAACTGACCATGGAAAAAATAAGTGTCAACTCCCGACACCCTCTCCTTCTACACTCACACTCTGCCTGGCTATCCAGTAAGGAATTGGTCAAGAACTCCGGCTGCAATGATAGGTTGTGTTATTCCTCTTGATACTCGGAATCAGACTGAGTAATTCGCCAACGTACGTTTCACCAAAGATTCGGCTTCATCCGGGCTAGTATGTTAAAAAGTTAATCATTTCCCTTTTTTAAGGCTAATGGGTGTGTAGCCGCCTCCGAAATATTGGCCTGTAAATATAGGTTCCTATCTAACACAATGTACCATATTTGTAGCAAGGAAAATATACTTTTTATCACCCACACTACAATGTAATAATATATGCACACATGTTACTTATATTGATATTTGGTGCGTATTCTATTTTAGCCGTATGGCTTTCTTAAAGTTACAGTGATGATATTATTTGTAACTCTGATCATTTTACTCTATATACATGGTATTACTGGTTTATAGAAAGTGACCCAAATTATTTTCTTCATTGAGGCCCTGGGGTGTAAGCATCCCTTAATTAAATATCCACTTGCTTTCACATTGGAGCAATATTCTATCCATATTGCCCCCTCTGATTCCCAGGTTAATATAAATAAAATTAGAGGCGCCCTTAATTACTAGCAGTGTTCCGCCAGTACTAATGTGCAAAGTGCTGAAAAAACTGTCATAAAAACAGTTGTAAATATTGTCAATAATACAACTAGAACAATAATAAAGAACAACCTACAAATAGAATTAAAACTTGTTAGGTTAGGAGTATCTTCATATAATATAGTATAGTTTGCTATAATGAATAAAACTATCTCTTTAACAATGTGTAATATGATAGTCCACACTCTCAGAGGTATTTATAGTCTCCAGGCCGCAATCTCATTCCAGAAAGGTGTTGGCAATCACAGGTTCTGTTCAAAAAAGAGAAAAGAGAGAAGAGGCGCCAAATGGTGTGTATCGTTTTGAATTCAGTAGGCCTTGCCCCCAAATAAAGACTACTTACAAAATTTCCAGCACTTGAGAAGTGCCACAAATGCCTTCTGAACTGTTAGCAGCCGTCCAGCTAGCTGAGATGTATCAAAACTGCGTCTATACTGTGCTGTTTAAGACAAAACAAACAAAAGTGCCACAATAGTGTGTATCAGTGTGATCATTTGATATAGCGCAACAAATGAAATGTACTCACAAGATGTAAGGCACTTGAGAAGTGCCACAAAAGCCTCCTGGACACTTTTCAGCTGTCCAGCTCACTGATAACATCGATCCCAGGTTCACTTGTTCGGCTTACACATGGGCTCCAATACAGCACACTTAGATCTCCCTGCAGCTCAGTGTTCAGATGAGTGCAAGTATGGCTGCCAATATTGGATATACAAAGTTGCTAGAAATAGCCGTGCTGCTTGTACTGATTAGTAAAAAATGTATATTTATTAAAAACAAAGTTACACTACGCGTTTCTCGGTTACTTAGACCGCTTCCTCAGGTGTAATTTCAGATACAAAGTAGCAAAATTTTATAGCCCCATGTCGGCGTCTATCCCGACCCAGGGCGCATGCGTGAGCAACTAAAAAAAAACCTTAGCCAATCAGTGCCTAAGTTCGATTTGTCTCCGATGTGATAGGTTCTCACTAGGGGGCTTGTTTAATGACGTGCCCACTCTCGTCTGTGTGATGTATATTATCAGCACATATGTTAGTTTTCAACTGACATGTAAACAAATCGTAAATGTTGTATTACCATGTAGTAATGTTTCTCACGTCTTTATAGTATTACCTATTTATGGCACCAATTCACTAGAATTAGAATTAGAATTAACTAGAATTAGAATTAGAATTAACTAGAACTAGAATGGACATATTTGTATCTTGAGTATGTTTTTATTTTTATTTTTTTATATCAATTACTATATGTAAATGCATGACCAACTAACTCTAGTGAATTGGTGCCATAAATAGGTAATACTATAAAGACGTGAGAAACATTACTACATGGTAATACAACATTTACGATTTGTTTACATGTCAGTTGAAAACTAACATATGTGCTGATAATATACATCACACAGACGAGAGTGGGCACGTCATTAAACAAGCCCCCTAGTGAGAACCTATCACATCGGAGACAAATCGAACTTAGGCACTGATTGGCTAAGGTTTTTTTTTAGTTGCTCACGCATGCGCCCTGGGTCGGGATAGACGCCGACATGGGGCTATAAAATTTTGCTACTTTGTATCTGAAATTACACCTGAGGAAGCGGTCTAAGTAACCGAGAAACGCGTAGTGTAACTTTGTTTTTAATAAATATACATTTTTTACTAATCAGTACAAGCAGCACGGCTATTTCTAGCAACTTTGTATATCCAATATTGGCAGCCATACTTGCACTCATCTGAACACTGAGCTGCAGGGAGATCTAAGTGTGCTGTATTGGAGCCCATGTGTAAGCCGAACAAGTGAACCTGGGATCGATGTTATCAGTGAGCTGGACAGCTGAAAAGTGTCCAGGAGGCTTTTGTGGCACTTCTCAAGTGCCTTACATCTTGTGAGTACATTTCATTTGTTGCGCTATATCAAATGATCACACTGATACACACTATTGTGGCACTTTTGTTTGTTTTGTCTTAAACAGCACAGTATAGACGCAGTTTTGATACATCTCAGCTAGCTGGACGGCTGCTAACAGTTCAGAAGGCATTTGTGGCACTTCTCAAGTGCTGGAAATTTTGTAAGTAGTCTTTATTTGGGGGCAAGGCCTACTGAATTCAAAACGATACACACCATTTGGCGCCTCTTCTCTCTTTTCTCTTTTTTGATTCCCAGGTTAACCCTATCTATTTCAATAATCCTAAAGTCACACGGGGAAGAATTATGGTATTCTAAAAAATGCCTCACTATACTTGACGTTGTTACTTCATGTTCAATGTCTCGTATGTGTTCCAAAGTGCGGTCACGGAGGGCTCTAGTGGTTTTACCCACATAATATAGCAGGCAGCTACATTTAGCCAAATGCACTAGTCCTTCGGTCCTACAGGTAATTTTACTCCTAATCCTGTAAATCTTGCCATTTCTATAAGAAAAAAATCTTTTTCTCTCTATATAATTGCAAGCTTTGTATTGTTTGCAAGGGTAACAGCCTGGTTCTATACTCACTTTATTTAACCAGTTGGAGCTATTTTGTGGTCTAATGAAGTGGCTATGTACTAAATTGTCACGTAGGTTTGGTGCCCTACGTGTTGTCATGAGAGGTTGAGATGTTAAAATCTGATTTAATTTGGTATCTGTTTGAAGAATATGCCAATAACGTTTCATTATCTTCCTTATATCCTCCCAATTTTCATTATAGCCCGTTATAAACCTTATCTTCCCTTGTTGTCCTACCATGTTGTTTGTTTTATTTCTAGAAACACTGTAAATGCTATCTTGTTGATTCTGATTTTGTTGGCGTTGGTATGCATGACTGATCAATTTCCTTGGATAGCATCTTTCAGTGAACCGTTTTGTTAACTCTTTAGATTCCCTGATGAAGTCTTCATGTGTCATACAATTTCTTCAGGCCCGAAAAAATTGTGACATAGGAATGCCTCTAATTTGGTGCTTAGGATGGAAACTGTCAGCTCTTAATATGCTATTAGTAGAGGTCAATTTTCGATGAACTTTCGTTAACAGATTACCTTCATGTGCTGTAACAGTTACATCCAAAATATTAATTTCTTTCAAGTCAAAAGTTACAGTGAAACTAAGATTGAATGTCTCATTGTTCAAAGAATCTACAAAGGACAGTAACTGTTGTGCTGCACCCCTCTACAGGAGAAACACGTCATCTATGTAGCGAAGCCACATAGAGACGTGACTACTCACTGTGGCTGAGTACAGCACATATATATTTTCCCCATAATCCTAAATAGAGGCACGCATATGAGGGCGCATATTTCGCCCCCATAGCCATGCCTCGCATCGGGAGAAAATATTTATCATCCAATACAAATAAATTGTTGGTTAATGCAAACTCCAACAGACCACAGATGAAATCCGTGTGCTGCTGGAATGAGCTACCCCTTTGTTGCAGAAAATACTGTGTAGCCTGTAGTCCCTTGGTATAGTATAGACTTCTCTGGGGCCTCCTCTGCCCCATCACCACTTTCTGTCAGAGTACCGCAAGGCTCTGTCCTCGGTCCCCTTCTCTTCTCAATATACACGTCATAACTAGGTTCCCTAATAAAGTCCCACGGTTTCCAATATCATTTGTATGCCGACGACACCCAAATCTACTTCTCTGCACCAGATCTATCTCCTTCCTTGCTAACCCCTGTCACTAACTGTCTTTCTCACATCTCCAACTGGATGTCCTCTCACTACCTCAATCTAAATCTTTCCAAAACTGAGCTTCTCATTTCCCCCCTTCTTCCAAAATTTCCACCCCCAATCTCTCTATAACTGTTGACAACTCCATCATTACCCCTACCCCACATGCCTGGTGTTTCTGGGTCACATTTGACTCAGAGCTTTCTTTCACTCCTCACATTCAGTCCTTGGTGAAAGCCTGCTGCTTCCACCTTAAAAACATCTCTAAAATTAGACACTTCCTTACACAACTAAGATTTGAATCCACTCTCTCATTCTTTCCTGCCTCGATTACTGCAATTCTATCCTCTCTGGTCTCCCTAGCTGCCACCTAGCTCCTTTACAATCCATAATGAATGCCTCTGCCAGACTCATCTTCCTTACACAAAAATCTCACTCTGACATACAAAGCCCTCAACTGCACAATGTGTGGAAAGCCTAAGGTGACAAATAAATGTGTGACACCTAAGGTGACAAATAAAAAAGTGAAAAGGTGCTTAATTAATACCAATATAAAAACCATATAGTTATGTTTGAGATTTATTTTAGCTGTTTTTAAAACATCTAATGTGCTTTCTTTTCAAAACATTAGGTGTCCAATTTTGTGGATACCTAAGGTGTATTATAAAATGTATAATGAAATTTATGACATTATGTCCTTTGTGCTTGCTTTTTTCTTGTTTGCGCATGTGTGTATATATACATTTTATACATTTGGCTCTCCATTCCTACATCAATGGACAATTCAGCCCTCTATAAGAAATTTGTTTGTTACTCCTGTGGTAGGGGCATAGGGAGGCTAATTTAGCTAGAATGGTTTATGACAGAGATTGACATAATTCTAGGGATAGATGCCTAGGGAAGAAGAGATAAATGGATGAGCAAGTGAGAGTGTCCTATTCTAAGGCAGGCACATCTAGAGAGTAGATAATGGAAAATTATTTAAAGGTGCCCAATCCTTGGGGATTCAAAGGGGAGAAAGGTTTGGGGTTGTCATGTTCCTTGTTCAAAGGAGAATTTCATGGTATTTCGGGGATGGACTGACCCTACTAGGTGGGATCAGACTTATATGCTTCAGGAAAGTTTTGCCCTGTGAAAAGCACAATCGGGTTAAAAGAGGCTGCTCCTTGGAGGTAGCCCACCATAGAATAAGCTACTGAGCTGTTGTACAATCCTGGTAGAGTACTTCTCTTTCTGTATGCATTTGTATTATGTACCTTTGGGAGGTCTCCCTAAGGGTGATGGGGAAACCAGACGTGGATTCCTTGCCCAATGTGCTTGGAGGAATATGGCTGCACCTCACTGCCAAGCCTTACAGAAGGCTGAAACGTTTGTCTGGGGTTGACATGTTCCTTGTTCAGATGAGAATTGCCTAGTATTTCGGGGCTGGACTGACTTCACTAGGTGGGATCAGACTGATATGCTTCAGTTTTTTTTCTTTGAAAAACACAATTGGGCTACAAGAGTCTGCTCATAGGTGGTAACTAACAAGAACAAGCTACTGAGCTGTTGTTCATTCCTGGTAGAGCACGTCTCTTTCTGTATGCATATAACTGCTCACTCCTTCATCTGAGAAGGGCAAGAGAATAAAGGTGTGGTATTGTAAGGAGGAGGAGAAACATCAAATATAGTAACAGCTTGGGCGGCCATGACTGGTTGCAGTTTATGAAACTCCCGACGTATTTCCAAAAATATTCTTGATATCTGACAAAATATATATTAGAGCAACTTACACTCACAAGATCCATCTACCCTGTACTCGGATGGCTCTAGAGATATTAAGATCACTTCATTTTTCTAATGGATGCCCGGGTTCTGATCTAGTCTATGGTGCAATCAGGCGGTGGCCTTTTTTCAATGCCTTCAACAACCTTCCTGGTCTACCTAGTAAGAGCGGCTAAATCTACAGCTTACTAGGCTATCCTTCCTTTCTAAAAACAACCTTAGCTGACTATTTGAGCCTAGGACCGCTACCTATACCATCTGGAAATGGAAGCCCCTGAGAAATTCTGTCAGCTGGTATGGTCGCTACTAGGGGACTTCGAGAGACAAATGGATGAAAATTTTAGTGAGCTTTCAGCCCTTCTACGACGAATGCCTGTGGAACAAACCAAACGCTGCTCCTCATCAAGCGATAACTTGCCTGAAGCCTTATGGTTTCCTTATACGGGCCTAGCCCCACCTACTGTGCATGAAAGAGGAGCTGCTGAACCCTATGGACCCAGGGAATGTTTGATCAACTTTACGGAGCCAGCTAGACCTCTCTCACTTCTACCGAAAACAGCGCATGTGGCAGATCAGAAGATTCAGCATACCCGAAGCGCTGAGGACCTGCTTACCATTTATCCCTCTCTCTCACTCACTAGTACACCTGTAGGACCAAGTACCCTGCTACTACTCGAGGAGGACTCTTTCATGCGACCCGTCTCAGTTTTTCTCCCACAGGTGGAGCTGAAAGAGCCGTTTGCGCTGTCTCCTCAGCCCAGCAAACAAACCTCTTGCCTCAAGTTGGAAAGTCATGGCGACCATGGAGCTCTATTTGCCAGGGATTGGCTGTCTCTGCAGAAATGGCGGAGACGATCAGAGTTTCAATATGTTAATAGTGCAGACAAAGCAGGAGTCGGCTGAACTTGCCAGGAGCATTCTGTGAGCTCTTTCTTACAAGTACCTGATACTCTACACTATTCTCACGTACTGAACTATAGTTAGAGCCATACTATTGCCAGGAGAATACCCTCTATAACTCAATTGTTATACCTTGATGATGGCCCAGAGGCTTGCGGATAAGGGACTGGGGGCTTCATTTATGATATGAATCTCCATTACAGTTTACTTTTTGTTCTTTCATTTCTGGTTCAGCATGCAGTTCAGTTCAATATTAACTCCCCTTGTTATCAGACTTATTAGGATGCTTGTTGTATTGCACCTCTTTGGAGAAAACCCATGTTTAAGATGATTGTTACCTTGATTGTATGATACCTGTGTTTTTTTGTATATACCGGTCTCACAGCCTGTACATATATAAATACCACCTACTGAAATACACATTCATAAGGAATCCTGCAATATGTTTAAATAACTTCCCTTTATCACAGGTGAACTAGATCTCTTGCCTATTGTACATTGCCTAAAAGCTAATAACTGCCTACATTTTCACTTATACTGTGATGACTGTGCACATTGGTTAGCCTCCAGGGCCATAGGACATAATAGGAGTTCATTAAGTAATTGTACCATTGCCTAGATCTGATTTAACTTTAGCTCTCCTATATGTAGTTTCCCATACTTGCAGTAATTGGGCAGTGGCTACTATGGCTATCTAAACTACACAGATGTACAATACCTCCTATCCCCTACAAAGTTGGAGCTCCTGATGGGTCCACGCTGCACATTGCCTTAGACCTTTAAACCACTCATGAAGAAGCCAGACCTGCAGGCATCCCCATATAATTGTACCTAAAACCATACTTCTTCAGAGTGTGATTATTTTTAGATCAAGCTGGTATGTAGCCTTACACACATAAAAGCTTCAGAATTCACTCATCTCCTTTGAGTTCTTAGCCTGTTACACATCAGTCAAACACCTCTCCTGCCAATGTATTACATTTTGAGCCATATAGTTAGTGGCTCATCATCAGAAGCCACACTCTTCTCTTAGTCTTTTTATTGACACAGACCTACACATGGGAGCTTTCTCATTTGCTGCCCTCCTGTAAGAGAGATGTAACCCACTGCTGTACTAGCCTACACTCTTGGGTTCCCACATAGCCGATGGGTAAGGATAACCAGGTCATGTATAGGTAGAGGCCCTGAGCATACTTAAACTGAGTTTTTATTTGTGCGCCTTCCTTAGCTTGCAGAAACTTATAAATTGAGATTACATATACTTCTGTTGCGCAGCAAAGTGGCGCCCACTGGGCCAACTACTCTGGTCAAGTCCAATTTCCTCCATTAGGAGACAGTCTGGGTCAGTCCTAGTATTCTAGCTGTCAATTTTCATTGTCTAGTGTATGTATTCTGTTTCTTACAGAAGGTTAACCTACCCAGCTTCCATACTGAGCATCAAAGTGTATATCTAATTGCATTGTTAACTTACGCTGCACTGTATAGTACTATTCTTAAGACCGCTTCACATTAGGACACCCTGGCTTGTATCATGGCAGCCATGTCACACCCAGACTAAACCATTGGCCCATATACTTTGCACCATAATCCAAAGTCTCTACATAGGTATCCATAGAAGTATGTTACACTTACAGTATACTAGAGATTAAGCACCTATAACATAACACAGACCAAGTTCTTAGTATATTCCAGAGTATAGACTTCCACTTTTGATACCCTTCAGTAGCACTCAATTGTTGCATCCTGTCTCTAAAGTCAGTTATCCCCTAACTACCATAGTTCCATACCCCCTTCTCACACTACTTCTTAATATCAATATTATAATCCCTACAAACTATATTAAATGTTAGCCGCTAACATTATACAGATGAGGACTCATTTTATTACATGTAGATGTTATGTACCTGCTATTCGGAATAATACCTTATAGTCCTATATGCTCCCTATAATGGTGTATTCCCTTGATGTGTCTTAGCCCTCTCTCTATACATATATCTGGCCTTCTGTAGGTTCCAAGAGAAACCTGCTTCTTAATCTACCCTATTATATTTACCACAATATCATTAGAATTCCCTGGTCACGCCCCCCCTACCCTTCCTTTTAACTCTTGAGTGGCTCTTGCCCGCTGATATCCCCCCAATTTTTCCTTTGTTCTTACTATTCCATTCTAAATATCCATCTTACCAACAAAGAGATCAGTCCATTTACTCACTCCTTGGTGGAAGTTCTTAGTAATCCCATAAGAAATCATATACTATCATATATGTTTACCTAGTTATTCACTATTCCCTTCGAAGGAGTCATTACAGACACAGATATCTCAGGTTCACAAACTTGTTATATAGATTGTATGTAATATATCAGTAACAGCTTCCCTGGAATCATTATTTACATATATGAGAGGAGATAAGGTAGCCAGTATGTGTTTTGGAGCAGTATAGGTCACTTTCCAGCATAAACACTGATACTGGGACTGCAAGATCAAGAAAAAGTTGGCTATGTAGATACATAGAAACCAGGCCCAGGAATATGCATTGGACTAGTACTGCGAAAATGGATGCCATCACTGGCTGAAACATCATTCTCTGAAGTAATAGATACTGCTGCAGAGAGACCAATAATACAGCCTTGTAAGATATGTACTCAGATCTTGTGATGTTCTGTCCACCTCAACCACCAAGCAAGGTACACCCATAGCATCACTGCCACCACCATGGCATGCTGTTTTCCTCATTGCTACCATACTTTCTTACAATGAAAGACAATACAGTATGAAGTCCTGATGGGTGAGATGACTGGTATGTCAAGAGGGGCTATATCTCACCTTTACATACTACTCAAAGGTGCTACTGCTGCAGCAGATGCAAATTAATATACACAGTAACTTTCTATCTATTGGGAGGTTGGATTCTAGAAGCTTATTATCAGAAGGGCACCATTCCCAACACAGCTATATTAAAGGACCATGGTGTTGTATCAACACATTGTGTGCCCTTTCCTGCTACTTCCTCTTTCTCCCTACTGCTGTTCTTGCGGCCCCCAACTGCTAATTCAACTTCCAACTGCTACTCCAACCATGACTGAAACACAGAGCCACACTCTCTCATATCTCTCATATCCTTGTTTCTCTTGTCAAAGTGTAAAAGGTAGAAATGTGCTTTTTTTATTGCTTTAAATTTATATATTTTATGTATTGTTACATGATAAGGCAATGACATTCTTATCATGCATAACTCAACAATTACAAAGGTAAATGTGACAAAAAAATCAATGCAATAATTTTGATTTGTGAATGGATTTTCATTATGTACATATACATCAGTAACTAGTAAATATGCACAGTATTTTAAGGGTCATGACCTTGAGTGTAAAATTTTGTAAAACTTTTCCATTGGTAGTAAATTGTATGCGGCAAATTATGTTTATTTGCTATAATGACTGCTATGTCTCATTAATAATGTATATAATGTTGGAAAACCATACAAAAATTAAGAAAACTTTAGTATGCACTATTTTAATATGAACAAGAGTTAAATTTTATTGCTCAAGTAAATATGGCCTAATGGATGATAGTCTTTAGAAATTGACATTAACAAGGCAACTTACAATTAATGGATTCATTTATTTGCTAAAGGACACTTCAGTGGTGAACTTTGATTCTACCTAATTGCATGGCTCACAAAAAAGAGACATTAACCAGGCAACTTAAACTGACACTATTGATTTGTTTGCAAAAGGACACTCTAAGGCTGCATGTTTATTGTAGGAGATTTTATATATTTTAGAAAAGGGTCATTGTTAAGGTATTTTGCATTTACTGGTTTAAAGGAACATACACCAGTAAATGAATGCATGACACATTGATTATTATTATTATTATCGGTTTGTAGAGCACCAATAGATTCCACAGCACAATATACATAGGCGGAATACAAGGTACCATTTATAGGGATCAAATGGGTAGAGGGCCCTGCCGATGAGAGCCAGTCTGGAGAAGTCCTGTAAACGGGAATGTGAGGAGGTAACAAGAGAGGAGGAGAGCAGGAGGCCGTGAGCAGAGCAAAAGGGACGGGAGGGAGAGTATCGGGAGACAAGGTCTGAGATATAGTGAGGAGCAGTGCAGTTGAAGGCCTTGTATGTCAGAGTCAGAATTCTGTGTTTAATCCTAAAGGCAAGAGAAAACTAGTGAAGGGATTGGTAGTTACCTTGTATACATAGGCAGTATACAAGGTACCATTTATAGGGATCAAATGGGTAGAGGGCCCTGTCGAGAGTCGCACTGTTGAGGTCAGCTCTTATGAAGGTGATCTGCAAACTGTTGGGCTCTTAGGCTTACATGCTAAAGGAGCTCAAGGGGATAGCAATGGAGGAGAGGAACGGGTATTAGGAAACGTTAGTGTAGGTTGTATGCATCCCTGAACAGTAGAGTCTTTAGGGAGTGCTTGAAGCTTTCAAAACTAGGGGAGAGTCTTGTGGAGTGAGGCAGACAGTTCCACAAGATGAGAGCCTATCTGGAGAAGTCCTGTAAACGGGAATGTGGGGAGGTAACAAGAGAGAAGGAGAGTAGGAGGCCATGAGCAAAGCAAAAGGGACGGGAGGTAGAGTATCGGGAGACAAGGTCTGAGATATAGGGAGAGCAGTGCAGTTGAGGGCCTTGTATGTCAGAGTCAAAATTCTGTGTTTAATCCTGGAGGCAAGAGAAAACCAGTAAAGGGATTGGCAGAAAGGTGCAGCAGATGAAGAGTGATGTGTAAGGAAGATGAGTCTGAGAAGAATATGTTGATGTTACTGTTTTTAATTATATTAAAGTCAGAAAGCATGGTAGACTGGGGGATGAGTTCCTAATGTTTCTAATATCAAGTCAACTATGACAAAATAATGTCATAATTAATGCCAGGATGATGTTCCTTTATGGCTTATGGCTGTTGTTTGTAAGCCAGGGTATAGTTCTGAAAAATTCTGTATGATCTTGAGTATTGATACTTGTTTGGTTAGTAATATAATGAAAAAGTTAAATAAGATCATCCAAGTAAGGACTATACTGAGATGTTGGCAAGGCCACAGGTACAGGTCAGCTCTCAAATGCAGGTGATCCAGTAAGAACTGGGACAGACCCCATGCAACTCATCAAGAACAGGTCACAGGAACTGAGACAGGCCACAGGCAAGGCAGCAGTAATAGGTACAGGAACACAGGAATAGGTAAAATCCACAGGAACTGTTACAGGTTCAGGTGAAGGCTTAGGTACAGGTGCATGTTAACATACAATTTCAGGTGCAGATTCAGGTGCAGGTGCAGGCTGTGGTACAAACACAGGTTCAGGTGAAGGCTGGAGTATAGGTTTAGGTACAAGTGCAGGCTGTGGTATAGGTTTAGTTACAGGTTGAGGCTGCAGTATTGGTTCAGGTACAGGTGTAGGTTCAGGTACAAGTGAAGGCTTGGATAGCTCAGGTAGCTATTACCAGCTCCTAAGGCACATACCAAGCGAACAAAGAGAAGAAATGGAACTACTTTATTATATTAAAGGGAACACTAGCCAGATACTACGTTTGTTATATACGTATGGGTGTACTGGTGCTTAGTATAAAACAAACTGTATTTACAATTTCAACATAGAAGTTGACTAGGATACTATTATAGCACTCTTCCCTCAATTGGAGAGAGATGTATAAGTATGAGAAATTTAAAAATTAAACTTTATTATGACCTTTAAAATGGGCTACACTAAATTTAAAAACAGTTGCAACAAGATAGCCTAAACTTGATATGCAATATATAGTACAAATATTACCGTAATGTTGGGTCACATATGTTAGTACATTTCATGATTCAACAACTGTATATTTGTATATCTTTTCACTTAATTTATTAAATGACTAACAGATTGTTAGATATACCAATAGTGTTGATTGAATATAGCATATGCATATGTGTGTTAGTGGTTCACCGGGATTAGGGTAGATTACTGTCAAAGTAAGTAACACCAAAGAGATTCACAATATAAAAAGATTGTCAGTTACTTATATAATATGCCAGTTATAAATAACCCCTCTATGAGTGAGGTAACATTCCTCAACATACCGATTGTACCGATCAGGTAATACTAGTTCATGAAACCATCTACTGAGTGTGGGGGTTATGTTTGACATATAATATAGCCTATCGTGATATTTACCATGGTGACTGAATCCTTAAAGGACATGACAGCTAGAGAGATGATGTACTATTCATACTCAATTATACATGTATATATAAAAAATAGTTTCCACTCGTAGGCTTGTGGCCAAACATATATTGACTGCCAGTTAATATATTCTAAATGTAGCCATGTCAGTGTGATCTAAGTGTGATCTAAGTGCTAAATTGCACGTTACCATAGTGATATCACACAGGCGTCTATTGAGCAGTAGTTACTATTCGCATCAATAATTGTTTACCAATTATTTGTTGTGCAATCTACCCTAATCCCAGTGAACCACTAACACAAATATGCATACACTTTATTCAATCAACACTATTGGTATATCTAACAATCTGTTAGTCATTTAATAAATTAAGTGCAAATATATACCAATATACAGTTGTTGAATCATGAAATGTAATGTACTAACATATGTGACTCAACATTACGGTAATATTTGTACTATATATCGCATATCATGTTTAGGCTATCTTGCTGCAACTGTTTTCGAATTGGAACCAAGTCCTAAAAAGGAGGACAAATAGAGGTGCCTAGTGTGATACCATATGGACCAAAGAGAAAAAGCAAGTATAAATATCTCAAATATACTCATAAACCAAGGTGCACATCCAGTGCAATATTCAGCAGACTGAGACTTTGGAGCCGCTCAGCTGACTCGTAAGCACAGGATCGAGCAGGATCACGTTCTCCCAAGAGTTGCAGGGAGATGACAGGAGTCCAAGTGCTGTTTACACAGCCACTGGTACTAGACTCAATGACCCCAGGTGTCCAAAAACCATTCGACAAGAGCAAGGTGTAAATAAAAGTAATTTGTTTTTATTAAAAACAATAAAAATACATAGGAAACACAAGTCTCAGTCTGCTGAATATTGCACTGGATGTGCACCTTGGTTTGTGAGTATATTTGAGATATTTATACTTCCTTTTTCTCTTTGGTCCTTATGGTATCACACTAGGCGCCTCTATTTGACATCCTCCTTTTTAGGACTTAATTGTTATTTCGTCATCTTTATAAAGAGTGCTGTCCTACTGTCTACAAGCAGATTTTTGAACACTTATTGGAATCTTACAAAAATAAATTAATAAGCTGCACACTGACACGTACATAAATAAATAATTACACTATATTCAATTTAAAAATTATATTATTGTTCTTTGATATCCTAATGTATAGATTTCTAACGTTATAAAAGCAATAATAGTAGTACTATTACCAATTCATAAGTAGGACTATTACCAATTCATAAGTAGGCACAACGCCTGCTTCAAATAACCAATAACCCTTTAGTACGTCCTGAAGGTTATTCAAAAAGACAATACCAATGGTAATAATAACAGTGAAAAAATACAGATAATAATATTGAGAATACTAAAAGTACAATAACATAGAATAACAGCCACTTTATTAACTCACATTCATGACTCTGGGAGTAATGGTAGATACTTTATGAAAAATTCAGAGTTCCTCTGTATAGGTTAATTTTTTCCCTTAGTGACGAATCCTTTGTGCAGCTTCCACATTCACTGATCACAAAGGGGTGATCAGCTTTTAAATGCACTGAAACGATAAGAACACAACGTGCATCCCGGATTCAAGGTAAAATCATTTATAACTTTATTTGTGCACACAATCTAATGCACTTACAAGAGTTAAAAATATTAAAAGCCTTGTTAAAAATGTCCTGGTATACTTCACAGTTCTTGTTCCACAAAAAATACGCAGGTAGCGACCTCTGCTTTCTCTTGTGTCTTTGTGTATACCGATAGTAAAACCTTTTATGAAACGTCTTTTTCAAAAGTATATTACCCAAATTATAGGTCTCTTATAATATGCAGTGTCTTTTTGGTTAGAGGTAGACCGTCCCGTCTACGCGTTTCGTTTCCCCTCTGCAAACTTTCTCAAGACAGTGGGTTTTCGGACCTTACCCAGAGAAAGCAGAGGTTGCTACCTGCGGATTCCTGTGGAACAAGAACTGTGAAGTATACCAGGACTTTTTTAACAAGGCTTTTAATATTTTTAACTCTTGTAAGTGCATTAGATTGTGTGCACAAATAAAGTTATAAATGATTTTACCTTGAATCCGGGATGCGCTTTGTGTTCTTATCATTTCAGTACTTATTGGAATCTAAGCATATACCAAAAGACACCAGCAAGAACTGTTTCCCTGTCCTTTGGGGTGGACAATCTCAGGCCTAGATTTAGAGTTCGGCGTTAGCCGTGAAAACCAGCGTTAGAGGCTCCTAACGCTGGTTTTAGGCTACCGCCGGTATTTGGAGTCAGTGATTAAAGGGTCTAACGCTTACTTTTCAGCCGCGACTTTTCCATACCGCAGATCCCCTTACGTCAATTGCGTATCCTATCTTTTCAATGGGATCTTCCTAATGCCGGTATTTAGAGTCGTTTCTGAAGTGAGCGTTAGAGCTCTAACGACAAAACTCCAGCCGCAGGAAAATAGCAGGAGTTAAGAGCTTTCTGGGCTAACGCCGGTTCATAAAGCTCTTAACTACTGTACCCTAAAGTACACTAACACCCATAAACTACCTATGCACCCCTAAACCGAGGTCCCCCCACATCGCCGCAACTCGATTACATTTTTTTAACCCCTAATCTGCCGACCGCCACCTACGTTATACTTATTTACCCCTAATCTGCTGCCCCTAACACCGCCGACCCCTATATTATATTTATTAACCCCTAACCTGCCCCCTCAACGTCGCCGCCAGCTACTTACAATAATTAACCCCTAATCTGCCGACCGCAAAGCGCCGCCACCTACGTTATCCTTATGTACCCCTAATCCGCTGCCCCTAACACCGCCGACCCCTATATTATATTTATTAACCCCTAACCTGCCCCCCACAACGTCGCCGACACCTGCCTACACTTATTAACCCCTAATCTGCCGAGAGGACCTGAGCGCTACTATAATAAAGTTATTAACCCCTAATCCGCCTCACTAACCCTATCATAAATAGTATTAACCCCTAATCTGCCCACCCTAACATCGCCGACACCTAACTTCAATTATTAACCCCTAATCTGACGACCGGAGCTCACCGCTATTCTAATAAATGTATTAACCCCTAAAGCTAAGTCTAACCCTAATACTAACACCCCCTAAGTTAAATATAATTTTAATCTAACGAAATTAATTAACTCTTATTAAATAAATTATTCCTATTTAAAGCTAAATACTTACCTGTAAAAAAAATCCTAATATAGCTACAATATAAATAATAATTACATTGTAGCTATTTTAGGATTAATATTTATTTTACAGGCAACTTGGTAATTATTTTAACCAGGTACAATAGCTATTAAATAGTTAAGAACTATTTAATAGTTACCTAGTTAAAATAATAACAAAATTACCTGTAAAATAAGTCCTAACCTAAGTTATAATTAAACCTAACACTACCCTATCAATAAATTAATTAAATAAAATACCTACAATTACCTACAATAAAACCTAACACTACACTATCAATAAATAAATTAAATACAATTCCTACAAATAACTACAATTACATAAACTAACTAAAGTACAAAAAATAAAAAAAAACTAAGTTACAAAAAATAAAAAAATATTTACAAACATAAGAAAAATATTACAACAATTTTAAACTAATTACACCTACTCTTAGCCCCCTAATAAAATAACAAAGACCCCCAAAATAACAAAATGCCCTACCCTATTCTAAATTAATAAATTTAAAAGCTCTTTTACCTTACTAACCCTGAACAGGGCCCTTTGCGGGGCATGCCCCAAGAAAATCAGCTCTTTTGCCTGTAAAAAAAAACATACAATACCCCCCCCAACATTACAACCCACCACCCACATACCCCTAATCTAACCCAAACCCCCCTTAAATAAACATAACACTAAGCCCCTGAAGATCTTCCTACCTTGTCTTCACCTCACCGGGTATCACCGATCGGTCCTGGCTCCGATATCTTCATCCAACCCAAGCGGGGGCTAGACATCCACTGAAGAAGTCCAGAGTCCAAAGTCTTCCTCCTATCGGGCAAGAAGAGGACATTCGGACCGGCAAACATCTTCATCCAAGCGGCATCTTTGATCTTCTTCCATCTGGTGCGGAGCGGGTCCATGTTGAAGCAGCCGACGCGGATCCATCCTCTTCTTCCGGCGTCTCCCGACGAATGACGGTTCCTTTAAGGGACGTCATCCAAGATGGCGTCCCTCGAATTCCGATTGGCTGATAGTATTCTATCAGCCAATCGGAATTAAGGTAGGAATATTCTGATTGGCTGATGGAATCAGCCAATCAGAATCAAGTTCAATCCGATTGGCTGATCCAATCAGCCAATCAGATTGAGCTCGCATTCTATTGGCTGCTACAATATAATTATAATTTATAGTGTAGCTATATTAGGATTAATTTTACAGGTAAGTATTTAGCTTTGAATCGGATATATAGAGGCGCTGATCTTGAATCTCGTGTATATGGACGTACACACTGAAGAAAGAAAAACTTGGCTTGTGATTTGCAGAAGTTAACAACAAATTAATGTGCAGTATACTCACTCCGAAAAATTCAGAGTTCAGCTTCTTCGAAAGGTTTTTCTGTCTCAACTTTCCCAATTTCCACACTGTATTTGTGTCTGTGGATAATGAAAATTGCACTGCAGGTAATTGAATCTTTTGCTTGATAAAAAGTGCAATATACTCACTCCGATAAATTTCGGAATCCGGCTCCTCAGAACGTATTGTGTAGTTTGAAATTGTAGTTCCAATTGTTTTTACTGCTCTTGAAAAAGACGACATTGTCGTTGAAACGCGTAGAGCCAAGATAAATAAGAGCATTTTATTATGTTTTAATAAATATTTGTTTTTTACCACAACAAGTATTTTGCTGCCTTTTTGGAAGTAATTTCAAACTACACAATACGTTCTGAGGAGCCGGATTCCGAAATTTATCGGAGTGAGTATATTGCACTTTTTATCAAGCAAAAGATTCAATTACCTGCAGTGCAATTTTCATTATCCACAGACACAAATACAGTGTGGAAATTGGGAAAGTTGAGACAGAAAAACCTTTCGAAGAAGCTGAACTCTGAATTTTTCGGAGTGAGTATACTGCACATTAATTTGTTGTTAACTTCTGCAAATCACAAGCCAAGTTTTTCTTTCTTCAGTGTGTACGTCCATATACACGAGATTCAAGATCAGCGCCTCTATATATCAGATTCACTTTCTACTCACAGTCCGGTTGGGAGAGACTGTTAGAGAGCAGCGGTCATTTAAGAGGGGAGTATTGTACTCTATTCTAGTCACCCTGTACATTGTGTTGTTTAACATCTGACATATTTGTATAGTTTTAGATTATTAAAGTATTTAGCTTTAAATAGGAATAATTTATTTAATAAGAGATAATTAATTTCGTTAGATTTAAATTATATTTAATTTAGGGGGGTGTTAGTATTAGGGTTAGACTTAGCTTTAGGGGTTAATACATTTATTAGAATAGCGGTGAGCTCCGGTCGGCAGATTAGGGGTTAATAATTGAAGTTAGGTGTCGGCGATGTTAGGGAGGGCAGATTAGGGGTTAATACTATTTATTATAGGGTTAGTGAGGCGGATTAGGGGTTAATAACTTTATAATAGTAGCGCTCAGGTCCGCTCGGCAGATTAGGGGTTAATAAGTGTAGGCTGGTGTCGGCGACGTTGAGGGGGGCAGATTAGGAGTTAATAAATATAATATAGGGGTCGGCGGTGTTAGGGGCAGCAGATTAGGGGTACATAAGGATAACGTAGGTGGCGGCGCTTTGCGGTCGGCAGATTAGGGGTTAATTATTGTAAGTAGCTGACGGCGACATTGTGGGGGGCAGGTTAGGGGTTAATAAATATAATATAGGGGTCGGCGGTGTTAGGGGCAGCAGATTAGGGGTACATAGGGATAATGTAAGTTGCGGCGGTTTACGGAGCGGAAGATTAGGGGTTAATAATATAATGCAGGGGTCAGCGATAGCGGGGGCGGCAGATTAGGGGTTAATAAGTGTAAGGTTAGGGGTGTTTAGACTCGGGGTACATGTTAGAGTGTTAGGAGCAGACGTAGGAAGTGTTTCCCCATAGGAAACAATGGGGCTGCGTTAGGAGCTGAACGCTGCTTTTTTGCAGGTTTTTTTTCAGCTCAAACAGCCCCATTGTTTCCTATGGGAGAATCGTGCACGAGCACGTTTTTGAGGCTGGCCGCGTCCGTAAGCAACTCTGGTATCGAGAGTTGCATTTGCGGTAAAAATGCTCTACGCTCCTTTTTTGGAGCCTAACGCAGCATTTTTTTGAACTCTCGATACCAGAGTTAATTTTATGGTGCGGCCAGAAAAAAGCCTGCGTAGCGTTAACAGCCCATCTATCGCCAAACTCCAAATCTAGGCCTCAGTTTGCTGAATATCCACAAGGATACGTTATATTGTTAATAATATTGAGTCACGAGTCATGATATTGAGTCACAAATCATTCTATCACTGTTCTTTTTTATTTTTGATATATTGTTTCAATGTTGACTTAGCACTATATTATTTGATTTGATTTATCACTTTATTATTTTTGTATTATTTTTGTATCATTTCTGACGTACCTTCTTTAGTTCAGTATTGCACTGTATTTTGATGTTTTTAAATTTATTGTAGCCCATTTTAAAGGTCATAATAAAGTTTAATTTTTAAATTTCTCATACTTATACATGCATGGACTCTCCAATTGAGGGAAGAGTGCTATAATAGTATCCTAGTCAATTTCTATGTTGAAATTGTAAATAAAACATACCATAGAATGTGCTGTTGCACTTGTACGCTACTGAGAAGCCAAAAGAAGAGGGAAGACAGTGGTGGCTGTAAGCAATTGTCAGAATTCTGACAACAAGGATCGCTGCAGCACTGATGACTTCTGCCCCCTCTCACAGCCATTTCCTAATGCATGACTTCAAATGTACAATGCATTCATTTTTGTAATGTCATATTTATATATAATTATTAGCAGACTCTTAGGCAATGTTTTAATAACATTTTCTGAAAAAAGATTTATATGTCCTCTTTTTAACCTTTAAGGGATTGTTTCCACTAAGTTGATAATAATGGAGCTGTAAGCTACAAAAGTTGCTGACAGCTAAAAGTAGTTTACAACTCCATTTTAGTACCAGGTTTCCATAGGACACAAGTTCTACAGTAGTCCAAAGACCTTCTCTTGCATGTAGGCCTGAACAAGCCTATACCTACATCTCCCTTAATATGGTTCATTTAGTATTCACGTGTTTTGGTATATACTGAAAACTTTGAACCCATCAGCTGTTGCAGCTGTTTGTAGATGATGGATTCTTAGAATTAATTGTTTAACAAACAAATCTATATGCAGAACAATATTTTCAGAGAGTTGGAGAAGAATTGTGGTGTTGTACCAGGGCATCTCAGTGGGCTGTGACCAACTGCAGGAGATGAGGATATTCTGGAGTCTCATTCTGCAAATTGGGCTTTAAAAAGAAATAATACTCATATTGGTCCAAGAAGCATGCACAGACAACCCCTATCTTTCCGGCCATCGGTGGATATCAATGTCTTAAAAAAATTTGCATTATAATTATAAAAAAGCAAGAGCTCTGGCAGGACCACCAGATTATTACCAATCATTCAAAATATGGCCTGTAACAGCTACCAGCAAAGTTTAAAGAGTGTTACACTTCATGCCAGAACATGTCATTCAATGAACCTTGGTCTAGTTAAAGTGAACATGGTATGGCAGCTGTACAAGCTTTGTAAAAGCTCTTGTGGATACACCTAGAGATTTAGGGTATAAACTGGCAAGGGCTTAGAAGTGGCACCCCCTGACTGTCCTCCCTTTCTTCGTGGAAGTTGAAAACTAATGTATGTCCTACATCACCCACTATTTAATAAAGGTTACCACATTTATGTGGGTAACTTTTATGCAGGTGTACCACTCTTCAGGCTGCTCTAAAGCAAGAACCTGGTAGCGTATGGGATAATCTGGGCCAATAAAAAAAGCTTTCCAGATGAATGGTTCAGTAAGAAAAATAGAAGATAAGTCAGCACTTTGCAATGTGAAAAACCTATGTGAAGGACATCTTCTCACCACAATACATGATGAGAACTCATCAGCAATACAAGTTAGGGGGTTCCAAATTCTTAAACCAAAATGTATCCTAAATTACAATCATCACATGAGAGGTGTTGACAAGACTGGCCAGATGCCTGATGAATACTATGCTGCTCACAAAGCATGTGTTTGGTACAAGAAGCTGACAGTCCACCTAATAGAACAATGCATGTATCAAGCTACTCACTTGAAGGCAGTGAAATTTCCTGAAATTTCAGAAAACTGTGATAGCAAGCCTTCTCTCCTCATCAGGGGATTTTTTAGTTGTTGGCAAAGTTTAGGAAGTAGATAGGTTTGAGGGGCCGTCCTCCTAGCACAAACTATGGTATGCTTTAGCCATAGACAGCACAGAGATTCCTGCGACTATTGTTCAGATTGTCCATCTAATCGAGGACTACGCATGCCAGACTGCTTCTTTAATTATGCTATGCAAAAATTCTAATATGAAAGTGATAAAGTGCAATTTAATTTGATTCTGGCTTAAAGAAATGGTCAAAAATGAAATGTGCAAGAGTGCATTTTAATTTTGAATAGAACAAATTTTGCAATAGTTTTTTTTGTTAGGAGAAATGCTTCAAGTAAAAACTATCACCTAGATTACAAGTTTTGTGCTAAACCCGGTGCGTAAATATTGCAAAAAATTTAGCGGTGCTGCACTTTTCATAGCGCTGCCATTACAGTTACAAAAAAGCCTTCTTTTGTTGTGCGATACAGTGCGTTAAGCTCCATATAGCACAAAAGCCAAGTCCTGACTTGACGTGCTTGTGCACGTTTTCCCCCATAGACATCAATAGAGAAAAAGTGTTAGAAAAAAAGTAACACCTGCAATTGCAGAATGGCGATCACTATAATGCAATCCCATTGATGTCTATAGAGACAAGAAGCTTATGTATAAACCTAACATAAACCCCTAGTCTAAATACCCCTATTCCGCCGCCCTTGACATCGCCAACACTAAATAAAGATATTAACCCCTAATCCGCCACACCCAACATCGCCAACACTAAATAAAGCTAGTACACCTGCATTGCTAACTCCTAAATAAACCTATTAACCCCTAAACCACTGCCCCCAACATCGCCAACACTAAATAAAGTTATTAACCCCTAAACCACCACCCCTGACATTGTCAACACTAAAAAAATGATTAACCCCTAATCCGCCATGATTACGGCATAACAGCCGAAACGCGTAAGCTTGTACATCACTGAAGGGCTGTTTCATTGGTAACCTGTTTTATTGGATGAATAAAGCTGTTTAATTGACTTTAACACTGCGACTCCAGCAATTTTTCATTTTTCCTAATCCGCCACCCCCGACATCGCTGGCACTAAATAAAGTTATTAACCCCTATCCGCCGCCCCCGACATCGCCATGACTGAATAAAGTTATTAAACCCTAAACCGCCTTCCCCGACATCGCCAAAACAAAATAAAGTTATTAACCCCTAAACCGCCGCCCCCAACATCGGCAACACTAAATAAAATTATTAACCCCTAATCTGCTGTCCCCCAACATCGCTGACACTAAATAAAGTTATTAATTCATAATCCGCCACCCCCTGCATCGCAAATATTAAACTAAATCTATTAACACCTAAACCGCCAAACACCCACATTGTGACTATCTAAATTAAACTATTAACCCCTAAACCTAACACCCGCTAACTTTAAATTTAAGTTACAATATATCTACCTTCAAATAAATAAAAACTTACCTGGGAAATAAATAAAAAAAACTAAGCTTAACTATAAATATACCTAACATTACTATTACTATTTATTTGTATGTTAAATGGAACAAAACAAAAATGAGCAAAGACAGTGAATACTAATTATACATAACGAGCAGCAAATAACAGTACAATTGTGACTGCCAGCCTTCAGATATTAACTAATCAAAGATGTCTTATTCCATACAATAATTTCTCATTTTCCATTTTATACCTCATAGTTCAATATCTCTCGCAAATTATTAGGGGGGGGGGAGTGTTGGGGGGGGACAGGGAAGAAGGAGGGGGAGGTGACAGTAGTAATTATCTAAATGTCTCAGTGGGGGAATTTCTCTATCCAGGGTGCCCAGATTTAGTGATAAGTGTCTACTTTATCTAAAACCAAGTAGGAGTATGATTCCATCCTCAAGAGAAAGTTTACTGTTGCAATGATTTGTGAGATGGAGGGGGGCGATTTCTGCTTCCAAGCTTTTGCAATTTCAAGCTTAATGGACATAAGCAGATAAATGGCTAGAGACATTTGGGCGGGGGGTAATGCCGGAAAGTCTAGGTGGAGGAGACATGCTTGTGGACTAAGTGTAGGGGTAATGCTCAGAGAGCTAATAATGTCTAGAAATTGTGTCTAAACCGGCTCAATTTTTGGGCAGCACCAGTAGATGTGACTTTGAGTCCCTGGTTGGCCACATCCTCTCCAGAATGTGTGGGGGGGTGATTACTGTAAATTTTGTGTAGAGCTGTAGGAACTAGATGCCATCATACGGTGAGCTTGTAATGGAGTTCCCATAAGGTCGTACAGTGTAACAGTTTTTTGGCAAATAAAAGTTCTTTGTGCCAGGAGAATTCAGTTCTCTCTCCCATGCTAGATGCTTGGAAATTTTATGGTGGGAGGAGGGGTCGAGGAGAATATCGTAGTGGAACGACAGTGTCACTTTAAGTGCATGGGTTTGAGTCCACCTCCGTTCCCACTCAGTAGCATCTCTGAGGTTCGCCCTTAGGAAACCCAATGCTCAAGCAATAGAGCAGAGGTGAAAAGTCTCAAATCTATGTGTTGTTGGGATTTGTAGTTCACTGCACATTTTAGTATAAGATAATGTATTTGTATGGTCGTATAAATCTGAAATATAGGTAGCCGCAAAGTTTTGCCAAATGGATATATGAGAGTCGGGAAGACAAAAAAGAGAGCTGGCAATTGTTTGTCTCAGGGATGGGTGAGGGGCAATAGTTGGTAAGTGTCTAATTTGTTCCCAGAATTGTAGGGTGTCAAGGATCACAGGATGCCTAGATTTAAGATCTTTCCTACAGTGAGAGGGGATCCAAGGCAGCAGTGACGTGCATTCATTAGAGGCAGGGGAGGCAGCGCCTCCCCTGGCCAATGTGGGAATTACATCTATTTTTTCATTAAAAAAAAAAAAAAAAAAATGTTGTTTTTTTTTCTTCTTTTTTTTTTTTTTACATATGAAAGGTGACCCCCCCTACCCCCCCACCCCTCCACCAAATTATGCTTCTTATTGCAATGCAATTTTATTGTTTATTTAATTTAACTTTACTTACTACATTGCATTCATATTGCGCAAGAAGGTATGAGGCCAGCTGTCCTTCCATTGCGCAATATGAATGTAATTATGTTATGGGCTGCTTTAAAGACTGCCACCCAGTGGGGAATAAAAACTAATGCAGCAGTCTCTAATGCAGCCCATAACTGCTCCCACCGGAGGCTAGCCTCGGGAGCCCTGAGCCCTGCCTGCCCGGCCGCTCAGCCAATCAGGCATCAGTATGTCTGAGTCTCTAGGCTGAGTTGCCGGGCGGGAAATTGTTGCGCAGCCGCATTGGTGGTCAGGTTGATGCGGCCGGTGTGGATTTGAGTCAGGCAGCCCGATGCGACGACGACAACGACAACGACAAAGGTAAGTGAAGGAGCTGAATGCTGCCGGAGAGGGCCATTGAAATATCCAAGCTAGCCTTAAAGGATGAACTGCCGTCTGCCTCCCAGTCAGTCACCCACACTTATAGGCTTAAGCTTAAAAAGGTTAAAAAAAAAGGACATTTTTGTATGAGTTGGGTTGCATTGCAAACATAAATAGATCTCCCTTACTTTTTGAAATTTGTACACCAGGACCCAACAAACTGTGCCCAGCAATGGCCCCTGTTAATCGTTAGAAATCAATCTGCAACTGATTTAGGACAGTGAGGCTATGAAAAGAAATGTTTAAATTAGCAAAACTATATTCCTAATCCATCTCACCATAAACACTGTAAATAATAACTAACTATATATATATATAGGCATTAGGCAAAATATATGTTTTAAAGGGGCATTCCAAAAAACAAACAGTTCTAAATCTTCTAGCCTTGAACAGTTCTTCTAGTGGCACAGCAGCATGCATGCAATGCTTAATAAAACACAAAAATAAAAATTTACTTTCATGATTTATTTTGTCCCCCTTTCAATCTGAAAAATGTCCCCCCCCCAATATATTTATTATGCAGCACATTTTATTTATATTAAGTTTAGCACACATATCAAAATGTATCATATACCTTTTTTCTAAATAAAATGTGTTCTGCATAAATAAATACATATACAAGTATATATTTATTGAATGCAGGACATTTGAAGTAGTTCCAAAATGTGATCAAATTATACCCTTGTAGACTTCAGAGCATTTGGCATTGAGATGCCAATCAGTGCACAGATCAGGAACCTCTGAACTGTGCACTAATGGGCACCTGAATCATATGCCAAATGCTCTGAAGCCTCCATTCACCCTCTACCTAAAAATAAGATCATAGTTCTGAGGTTGTCAGGTCCAGTCAATCACACTTTGTTTTTTTTTTATCATATTACTAATGAGTGAAATAAGTAAGGAGTTAAATGACTGAACTCTTTCACTAACTTATGAACTTCCAAGGAACATCCTACCTCATATTCTCAATAATGAGAACAGCTGTTTTACTTTTTTTAAATTCAGTAACTGACACAGAGTGCCCAGACACAATGTCACAGACTCTCTCTATCACCATAGTATCTTGGCGTGGACACTCATTGACAGCTACTGGATTTAAAAAAAGTAAAAGAGCTGTTTTCATTAACTTCCTTCACCTTCTGGCTCTCTGTGTGTGTATGAGTGAGTGTGTGTATGCGTGTGTATCAGTGTATATCTATGTGTGTGTGTATGCGTGTGTATCAGTGTATATCTGTGTGTGTATCAGTGTATATCTGTGTGTGTGTATGAGTAAGTGTGTGTGGGTATGAGTGTGTGTGCGTATGCGTGTGTGTATCAGTGTATATCTGTGTGTGTATCAATGTATATCTGTGTGTGTATGCGTGTGTATCAGTGTATATATGTGTGTGTATCAGAGTATATCTGTGTGTGTGTGTATGCGTGTGTATCAGTGTATATATGTGTGTGTATCAGTGTATATCTGTGTGTGTATCAATGTATATCTGTGTGTGTGTGTATGCGTGTATCAGTGTATATATGTGTGTGTATCAGTGTATATCTGTGTGTGTATCAATGTATATCTGTGTGTGTGTGTATGCGTGTATCAGTGTATATATGTGTGTGTATCAGTGTATATCTGTGTGTGTATGAGTGAGTGTGTGGGTATGAGTGTGTGTGTGTGTTTCAGTGTATATCTGTGTGTATGAGTGAGTGTGTGTGTGTGTATGAGTGTGTGTATCAGAGTATCACTGTATATTTGTGTGTGTGTGTATGTGTCCTGTCTCTGCAATTTTTTATAAACATTGGACTAGTGTAAAATGGAAATTTCCAGCCATGCCTATAAAATAAATTGAATGACTACTACATTCTAGCTGGATCTCTGTTACTCTCTCTTTCTCTGTCACAAACACACTCACTGACACTTTCTCTCTCTCTCTGTCATGCACAGCACACACACCAACTTACTCTCTCTGTCATGCACACACACACACTTACTCTCTCTGTCATGCAAAATTGTCATGTAAATCTGTCATGTAAATTGTGTTATGTATAACACAGGAATTGTGGTATGGTTATTGGAATTGGTTAAGGCATTGGCAGATGATTGTTGGCAAACTTGGCAGTTAGGCAGCAGCACTGCAGCAGCAAAATGTACTCGTCGTGACAAGTTCAGACAGACTTCAGAACGTCTTACTTTTACTATTTTTTAGTAACTGTTTTTGTCAGTGGCAGCTATAGTTATACTGTGGTGTTTTTCACACCAATTTATAAGTTATGAGATTTATTAACCTCGTTTAATGCGGTTATTTTAATAAATGTCATAACTTATAAATTGGTTTGAAAAATACACAGTATAATAGCGGCTAGCACTGACAAAAACAGTTACTAAAAAAAATAGTAAGAGTAAGACGTTCTGAACGTGGGACCGGGTCGGGTGGCTAAGTTGTATATTTTGTAAAATAAGGCTGCAGTCAGTGCAGTGCAGCAGCCATGAGTGCAGTTGAGATCAAAACGTCAAAACATAAACAGTCAGGCCTGTAAAGCGTGGGAATTTTAGCCCCACCTACAAGACACCCACACACTCTCTCTGTGGCTGTGCACAAGTCTCCCTCACCTGCTTCCTTTCCTGGAAATGTTGGGAGGTAAACTATTATGATATGCTTGCTGTGCTGAACAAACCTCCCAAGCTATGCTGTCCTAAGACATTGAAGTAGCTGCTTCTGCTTCTATAAGCTTTTCCTGAAAACTTTAGGGAAATAGTGTTAAATAACTTTCCAATTTACATCTAATATCTGATTATCTGCATTCTTTTGATATCCTTTGTTGAAATCATATCTAAATATGCTCATTAGATACTGCGCATACTTAGATATTATTTTCAACAAAGGATATCAAAAGAATGAAGAAAATCAGATATCCTTTGTTGAAAATCATATCTAAATATGCTCATTAGCTACTGTGCATATTTAGATATGATTTTCAACAAAGGATATCAAAAGAATGAAGAAAATCAGATATCCTTTGTTGGAAATCATATCTAAATATGCTCATTAGCTACTGCACATATTTAGATATGATTTTCAACAAAGGATATCTGATTTTCTTCATTCTTTTGATATCCTTGGTTGAAAATCATATCTAAATATGCTCAGTAGCTACTGCACATATTTAGATATGATTTTCAACAAAGGATATCAAAAGAATGAAGAAAATCAGATATCCTTTGTTGAAAATCATATCTTAATATGCTCAGTAGCTACTGATTGGTGGCTGCATATACATACCTCATGCAATTGGCTCACCCATGTGCATTGCTATTTCTTCAACAAAGGATATCTAAATAATGAAGGCGTATCCGATTCCTAGCCACTGCCTCACCAGCCTCTGACCTCACCGCACATCACTGCAAGGCAGATCATATAAATGTAGACCTAGTGGTAGGAGGAATTGCTCAACTTTCTTCCATGAAGATATATGAACTGTGTTACTCCAGCTCACCAGGTGAGTCAACCGGGCAGCCTGATAATAAAGGATAATGTTTGGTAGGCTAAGTCCACCCTTGGCAGACGGTCTCTGCAGGGTCTGTTTGGAGGTTCTGGGTCTTTTGTACTTCCAGATGTATTTAGTGATAAGGCTCTGCAGCCTATTAAGGATGGGTCTGGGGACATTGATCGGGAGGGATCGAAACAGGTAGATTATGTTTGGGATAAATGACATTTTAATAGCGGCAATCCTGCCCATCCAAGAGATCTCACAATCCTGCCCATCCCAAGGAGTTTTCGCAATTTGTGGAGTCTGTCCAAATAGTTTTTGGTGATAACTGTGGTTGTGGATGGACTGAGGTGAATTCCTAATAACTTAATGGAATTTGCTGACCATTGGAATTGGTATTTTCATTGTAAGAGTGTCATGAGGTGGTATATTAGTGTGGAGAGCTTCTGTCTTGGCTATATTTAATTTGTAGTGCTAAAGTGGGCGAGCAGTTTGAATACAGCCGGGAGGGACTTGGATGGGTTGGTTAGAAGGAGAGTGATGTCATCTGCATAAAGGGTAATTTTATGTTGAGACTCTAGTCTAATGGCTTGCGCTACGGGTTCTATAGAGAGTGCGAATTAGAGCGGCGAAAGAGGGCAACCCTGCCTAGTCCCGTTTGAAATTTTTAAATAACTGGACTGAAAGCCTACTCCCCTGACTTTAGCAAACGGGGTGGAATATAGAGCCTGTACGGTGATTATGAATTCATTTGGGAGCCTAAAAGCTTGTAAAGTTTCCCATAAATATTCCCACCTCACCCTGTCGAAGGCTTTTTCAGCATCAAGCGACAGGGTGAGCATGGCACTTCCCTCTCAGCAGCCTCAACCAAGATGTCTAGAACTCGTCTCGTAGTGTCTGGTCCTTCTCTTTGGGGGACAAAGCCCACTTGGTCTGGGTGGACCAAAGTGGGCATGAGTTTAGGTAGGGAGGCGGTTAGCAATGATTTTGGCATATAATTTAGTGTCTAAATTAAGTAATGAGGTAGGGCGATAGCTGCCACAATCTGAGGGGTCTTTACCAGGTTTGAGTATGGTTGTGATCGTGGCTTCTAGGTATTCTTTACAGAAACAGCCATTACGTTTTACTTCATTAAAAGTTCTGCATAGGATGGGGAAATTAAGGGGTCATAGGTTTTGTAAAATTGCCCAGTGAAGCCATTTGGGCCTGGGGATTTAGAGACTTTAAGTTCTTTAATGCTCAGCTGAACCTCCTCGAGTGAAATCAGGGAGATGAGGTCAGGAACGGCCTCCTGGTCTAGCTGCGGGAGATTTAGATAATTTAGGAATGAGCAAATATCGTCCACGGAGAGCAACCGGGTAGGGTCAGAAGACTCCAAGTCGTATTGCTCAGAGTAAAAGTCTCTAAAAGCTTCCCCGTTTGCTCCCAGGGAGGACACCACTGTCCTCCCCGGAGATGGGTTATTTTAGCTTGTGCTATTCGATTCTTAACTTCATTTCTAGGAGTGAAGAGGCCTTATTACTTTTATAGTAATATACCTGCTTGAGTTTTTCTAAGTTAGTCTGTGTTTTCTGAAACTCCAGAGTTCTGATCTATCTAGAGATATCAGTAAGTTGGGCATTTAAAGCGATAGTATAGGATGTGGAGAGCTGATTTTTTAGAGATCTGAGTTGGCAAGTTAGGGAAGCTAATGAGATACCCTGAGCTTTCTTTATTTGTGAAGCTTTTGTGATGTAGTGTCCTCTAAGATAGGCCTTAAGGGAGGCCCATAGAATCTCAGCGGTAACGAATGGGGTGTCATTCAATGTAAGAAAGTCAGAAATGATATCTTGAGTTTCTATTTTAAGGGTAGGATGAGTGACTAGAAAGTCTTTAAGATGCCACGAGGAGGGGGATAGATGGGGAAGGTGTGGGACTAATATTATAAGGAGAGAGTCGTGATCGGACCAGGATATAGGAGAGATCCTTGCATAAGTGACATCTTCAAGGGTGCGAGCACTCAAGAAGAAAAAGTCAATTTGAGTGTAAGATTTATGTGGAGCAGAATAAAAGGTGAACTCCTTGTCTCCAGGGTGAAGGGCTAAAAAAAAAAAAGGGACTTTATGAAGGATCTGATCTGCGAGAGCAACAAATCTTAGCACAGGTTTTTAGTATGCCATGTATGAAAGGAGCTGAAGTGGAGGAATCAGCGGGCAAGAGCCACTCGTAGGTTGTAGGGGGGTAATGGGGGGGTGGGAGTTGCGAATATAATGTATATGTAATGCTTGTGGCAGTGCACAGAGCGGTATAGATAAGTGGCAGACCAAGTGCTGTGGGGTCTGTATTGAACTAATGGGAGGGGATCTATAGGGGTAAAACCGCTGTCAAAAGATCACTCTGGGGCAAGTAGTTAAAAATTGAGTTGTCCTGGTGAGATAGAGTGAGAGGAGAGGGGGGGGGGCGCAGGGGAGAAGTCTCCACCCGGATCAAACTTGTCTAGTGAGGAGGCAGAGAGTGGGAGTAGACAACAAACAGAGCATTTCACAGTGGTAAATCTAGCAACAATAACATTAGTCATAGTTCTGAAGGAGCTGGGTGTCTTTTAAGTGTGATAAACTATATAAGTAACTAAGAGTATAAATATTATAACAAAACACAGTATGATCACAATATTATTTAGTCATCCTTTGAACTATAAGAACTATATCTGCGGATTAGCCCAGAATAAAATTAGGGTCACATTAGTCTCTGCATTGATGCGTTTAGACTAAAAGGATATGCAACACGGTGATGTAATTGGTTATGGGGTGTGTAGGCACAATGTCAGGGTTATATCTTCTTGGTACAATATAGGGGGAGTGTATGGTTGTCAGACTGTTGGGGTGTGTGTCCCTGAATAGTCTCCTTGGGGATCTCTGCTGTATTAATGAAGAAGAGTGGGTATTCTAAGTCGTCTAAGTGCTAAAATAAAATCTGACTATGGAGTGAATGTACAGTTGAAGGACCACATGAGATCAGTGAGTTGTGTTCCTTGCCCTGAATCACTGAGCGGGGTATAATACACCTGCAGCAGCCGTAAGGAATGTGAAGTATATAAGATTCAATCCTCCATAGTCATCTAAGTCATCCATATCAGCATGATCACCGTCTATGAACAGATCTAATCCTAAAGGGATGTATGTGGGACTAGGCTATCCCGCAGAGAGTGTGTGCATAAGTAGAACCTCACTTAATAAAGACAAACAGAAACACTTTCAATACAAGTGTGGGTTATAAACTTTTCCTGTGGGAGAAAAAACAACAAGAGACAAACAGATAAGACAGAGAGGTAACATAATCATAATTATGATAACATTTTAAACTAGCATCTGTACTGTGTAGAGTATGTTACCCAATGTCCAAAGGTAAGTCAATATCTTTCCAGGTTTATGCCATGACTAGGTATTTCAGCTTAAGTAAATAGGTTGCAGGGTATAGTGAAAATAGAGATAAAAAGAGAAAACAAAGCAAAACAATGTAATGTCCAATGGATCAGTTCACAGAGTATGTCCTTCATCTCTAGGAATTAGGTGTCTTTAATGGATGATGAAACGTCTTTCCTTATAGCTTGGTAGCTGAAAGTCTGTGGTAAAGGATGCCATGCAGGTGCCGTAGCATTGAGTTTCTCCATTTTTTCAGCAGTAGGGTTAGGTTGGTTTGAGGAGGGGAGGAATTTCATTGACTGTAGTGGAGTGGTGATGGAGTAGGAGGAGTCTTCGATATGAAAGAAGAGCTTGACTGGAAATCCCCATCTGTATTTGATATTATTGTTGCGGAGGCATTGTGTAACTTGTTGAAAGGAGTACCTCCTGGACAGGGTATGTGAGGATAGGTCTGGAAAGATTTGTATGACCTGGAATGGGTCTTTTAAGTTCCTGTTCTGAAATGCTGCTCTAAGAATCCTTTCTTTAAATGTATAATAGTGAAGTTCAATAATTACGTCTCTGGATGAACCTGAAGGCGAGTTCCTCGGTCTGAGGGCTCGATGAGCTCTATCCATAAGGGCTTCCTGGTCTTGTAAGGGACCCAGGAGCTCTCTGAATAGATCAAGCAAATATTTAGTGAGATCAGGGGTGCCAACATCTTCTGGAATGCCTCTTATTCTTATATTGTTACGGCGTGACCTGTCTTCTTGGTCTGCTATTTTGGATTCTAAATCTGAGATCATCTCAGTGAGAGATTGGGTGTAGGCGAGAAGGTTGGAGTGGTCTAGATGGAGATCTTCCTGTTTCTTTTCTAAGGTTTCTGTTCTCTCGCCTAGCGAGGAGATATCTCTCTTAAGTTCAGAAACTGACATCTTAATTTCTTGTTTAAGAGAGGAATGGTGGGAGTCCATCTTGTCCGAAAGCTCTTTAATGGAGTCTAATATAGAGGCAGAAGTATTGGGGGATCTCTCACTAGAGTGAGTTATGACCCTATGAGATCCTTTGGAGGATACTATTGAGTCCCTCGAGTCCTCATCTGACATGTCCTGCTCATAGAGATTTTTGTTGGGAAAGTTATCTGAGAGAGTCTGTTTTAGGGGATCACTATGTTTCTGCTTCTTCTTCTGTGAGTGAGCCATGTTATATAAAGTAGATAACAAACTTCCAAACTTTCTTTCTGTAATTGATTGAGTGGGCTGGCCTCCGCGGTGGTTAGCGGGTGGAGAAATCAGGTCCTGCACCCCCCTACATGATAGGCTTAGCACTTCATAGTGGGTGGGTAGGACTGAAAAAGGGTTATTCCAGAGATCTTGTTTACTATGTAGTAAACCTGTTGAGGGATCTCAAAGGTTGTAAGTAGTCTGTTTCTCTCCAGGGGAGGTAGATCTCTTCCAAGCAAGTAGGGGAAAAGGAGCTTGGGGTATGACCCGTAGGCAATAAGGGCCAAGGGGGGAGAGAAAACAGAAAGCTACTATATGTGATTATCCTGTTTTAGTTGGTGGTAGGGTGAGTGATTAGATAAAGTAAATCCTTAGACCGATCTCTTAGGACTACAAGCTTGTGAAAGAAGTCAGGCCAGCACACAGAGCAAGTCCGCAGGCCTGAGTGTATTGTCAGTAATGGTTGATTATAATGAGTAAGGTTGGCACTGAGGGATTTATTAGCTGTCTGAGTTTTATGTACAGGGTGGTGCTACAGAGATTGTATTAATTGTAGTCTTGAATAGCTTTAGAAATAAAGTAGCTAGAACTCAATTATTTTCACTGTTTTTCTCCCTTTGTTCCTTTCTGGAGTTGGCAAAAGAGATCAGGGGAAGTTATTAGGCCTCCATAGGTTACTTGGCCCAGAAAGTTACTGTCTCTGAGGGTGTACACGTGGGGCTGATGGAGATATGCTACTGTCCCGCAGTGATCCAAGCTGGCTTGCACTGGCCACAGTGAGCTCCGTGTTGGGCTAAGTGATTTCTAGGGGCCGTGTAGTGTTATCTAATAGCCAGCTCACACTACTAAGAAGAGGATAAGTAAAGTGCAATCTTACTTCCCCCAACTGTTTACCGTCAAGTTTCCTGCTGTTTCATCAGGAAGAGGGCCTCCGATGTTCAGACCGATGAGGTAGTTGTCGACTAGGAGCCGCCAAGGAGATTGTGACAAAAAAATTGGAGGGCCGTAATTATGTCTTCTTTCCGTGTAAGGGTAGCGCAGTGGCAGGTAAGTTAGTCTGCGGTCCGTCTTCTGTTAGTGTATCCGCGCTTCTCTCACCTCCGTATAACTGGCTGTTCGGGATCTTACTGTCCTCAGTTCCGGATGAGAGGGTATTAGAAGGTAGCGAGTCGTAGATGAGAAATAAGAAGGGTGAGCAGGTAGAAATAGTTAAGTTTGCTGAATGGTGCCAAAAAGGGTCCGGGAAGGGACCGGAAGCTGTTCGCTATCACTGTTAGGGAAAATATCAGACGGCAGAAAATAAGTCTTCTAATCTTCCCTATGCCAAGTTTTCTTCCTCTCACCCTGCTAATGTGGTAACGGTAGAATTTAGGATGTAGTGTCCGATAATAGTAGGAGTAAAAACCCCAAAAGAATATGTTAAATAAGCACTTGGTCTGCAGAGCTTTCTACAAATGTAACCACCTTGTAGCGTGGCAAGCTCCGCCCCCACCTAACATTACTGTTTTAACAAAATAAAATATACCAAAAATAAAAAACCTAAATTATAAAATTAAAAACTCCTAACATGATAAAAGCTGAAAGAGTCTCAGTAGACAAAAGAGAGACACTTATAAGACGCTGCAATTCTGCAGCTGAAATCCTTAACTACATTCCCGCAAAACTATAGCCTCATCTAATAAAAGGAGAAAGCTCATTTAAGTCTTGCAACGCCTGAAATACACTCTTACAAGGCATTACTATTCCATACTTGGAACCCCCAAGGACATTTATAATACTTTACCGGCTAGATCACAACCTTATTGCACTCTCTGCTATTGAAAGTGGATAAATATTTTCAAAGGCTATCTATCTCACCAGTAAACAGCATGAGTCATAAATCTAAAGCCGCTGACAAGAAGACACGCCATCCAATAGAGGTGCATGCTGAAATCACCCCCTATACTGAAGAGCATGGTAAGCAATCTGGGGACCAAAGCCAACTTATGCAAGACCTTAAATCATTCTTTCTACCCAAGATGGAATCCCTGCAAGTGGGAATGGACAAGCTGACAAGCGAGGTCCGACAATATTCAACTTGCCTAACTAATGTAGAGGGGAGGATATTAGAGGTAGAAGATAGGCAAACAGAAGCAAACCATTATATCCAGCAGTTACTTAGAAGCAACAAGTTATTACAGGAACGGGTCGATGACCTAGAAAATCGAAGCCATCACAATAACCTGCACATAGTGGGGGTTCCCAAAGGAGTTAAAGGCAAAGATCTTTTAGCTTTTAATGCCCTCATTTTCCCTAAGCTGTTGGGCATACCACAGGACATTCTACCCATCAACGTGGAAAGAGTCCACAGAGTCAGCCCAGAGCGGAAGAGTCGGCCCAGAGCAGAACCTAGAAAAAAAGAAAAGTCTAAACCTAGACAAGTAATTTTCAAATGCCTCAACTTCCAGGAAAAATGGAAAATTCTTCATGCTTATAGAAAGCAAAAGGAGGTAACATACAAAGGCAATCACCTCCTACTTTTCCAGGACTTTTCATCAGAAGTCATAAGATTAAGGAAAGACTTTGCACCAATCTGTTCACGCTTACACAGTCAAGGCCGTCAAGTTGCCCTTCTGTATCCCACCAAGTTGCGTTTACAAACCACTTCAGGCCCTAAATATTTTGGATGAAGCAAGATTCTCGTAATGGTCATGTAAATATATAATTGTTCAATTTCTATTCTTACTTGCACTGACTTATGTCCCCTTGGACTTTTTTTGTTAAGGTGCCAGTCCAGCACCTGCTTAAATGACTGCACTAAATTGAAATTTTTCAACGTAACTTGTTCCTTTATGTTCTCTTTGCTGGGAGGCTACTACTGGACTAATGTGTTTTATGCCCCCAAAATGTTTTTCAGTTATATATTGTTATGCTTGATCTTAATATTATGTTTGCCACATACTTATGCACTACCACTTACAATAGCCTTCGTGACTCCACGACTTGTAGATGAGGCTTGCCACTTTCTGGGAAGAAAATTCCATCACATACTGCACCTAGTAGCCAATCCACGTACACGGCATCATATTCTATGTTATTTTTATACATTCTGAATTACAGAGATCACTCCATCTCTTTACATAACTCTCAATTATTTGTTTTTTTATAACACCCTCATGCTTTCTAAACCCTCTACTACACAGACGGTACTGACCCTACTTTCCCATTGTCTCCCCCCCTTATACTCACATTATAATACTATAGATGACACTTAATTTTATTTCATGGAATATTGGTGGAATTAACTCCCCAGTGAAATACAAATCTATTCTAACTTATCTAAAAAAAAACTGGGCTCTGACATAGCACTAATTCAAGAGAAGCACTTGACAGATACAGAGCATGTAAAATTACAAAGAGACTGGGTGGGAATGATTTCGTATTTCTCTCATACAAGCTCCAGTAGGGGTCTAGCCATCTTGTTTAATAAACACCTCCAAGTGCATATATTACACACCCATAGGGACATGGAGGGCAGATTTCTCATATTAAAAGCAAATATAAATAATGTAGAATACACTCTATGCAATATGTATGCACCTAACTCCAGAACTATTTCCTTCTGGAATAAAATCACTCAAGCATTGACCCCATTCCTAAACTCCCCCCTTATAGTGGGAGAAGACTTCAACCTTACTCCAAACCCAAAACTCTATAGAACTTGGCTCCAATACACTAATATTAATCACAGACTTAAGACATATACTGGCAAATTTGAAAACAAAGTATTTAATAAACTTTATGTGTACCTGGGGGTTTGTGACATATGGAGAAGGAGACACCTAACCGATAGAGATTATACTTGCTTATCTAAGACTGCTGAATCTTTGTCCAGAATTGATTTGTTCTTAATTTCAGAAACATTAATACAACAAATCAAACAGGAAAAAAATCCATGATATATCTCTCTCTGACCATGGCCCTATAGAATTCACATTCCAACACCACCGACCTAAACCAAACAGAAATATGCTCAGATTCCTGACTTACTTATATAATTCAGAAGCTTTCACAAATACTTAACACAATGCTGGAATGATTTCTAGACTGGCAACCAATAGCATCTTAACAACCCCCTACTGTTCTGGGAAACCGCCAAAGCGGTTCTTACAGGGCAGATAATCTCATATGTTGCCAATCTAAGACATAAAACCCACCAAAAGTATATTAACCTTAAAAAAAATCATAGAACAATCCTACAAAACATACTGCAACCTTAACACTAAATCAGTGTATGCATAGTTTCTTTTTAGCCAAGGAAGAGATGGATGCTTTCCTAAAGCAAAAAGCAGAATCTACTCTTCTAAAAACAGCGGGTACATATCATAGATTCAGAAAACATATCATAGATTCGGAAACAGATTGGGTAGGTTACTAGCCTCATTGGTAAACAAACGCACTACAAAAAGAGGTAGCAGCCTTAAGATTTAAAGACAAAACATATAAAACTCCCAAGGACATAGCACAATGCTTTGCAGATTATTTTAAACAGCTGTACACCAAGCAACCAACAGCGACACCCGAAACACTGAAAACCTTCTGGCAATCTATTGCGCTGCCGCAATTCACTAGTGAACACTTAGACTCCTTGAATGTGACTATATCCATAGGAGAACTACAATACACTATTAAGTCTTTAGCAATAGGGAAGGCGGCGGGTCCTGATGGACTCCCTACCAAGTTCTACTGGATTCTACAGCTCCAAACAGCCCCAGTTCTGACTAACCATTACAATAGTCTCCTCCAGTAAGAGAATCCCCCCTCCATTGCATTCTCCTCAGCGCATATAACCCTAATTACTAAACCCGGCAGAGATCATTTACTCCAAGAGTCCTATTGTCCTATCTCTCTCCTTAACACAGACTATAAAATCTTCACCAAATTCCTAGCTAACCATTTAAACATTATTTTACCCACCTTATTACTCCCCAATCAAAGGGGCTTCGTATTCCAACGTACGTCTGTGACCAATCTAAGATGTGTACTGCATACTATAAATCACTATTGGAGAGAGATAGGACAGCATTTCTATTATCCCTTGACACGAAGAAGGCCTTTGACCGGGTTGAATGGCCTTATCTTTTTGATGTGCTCACCCGATTTAACTTTATGGGACCCTTTATACATGCGCTTCTCAAAATTTACGCAACTCCCCTGGCTCGCATATCGGTTAACTGCCTTTTATCTTCAGAATTTACCCTAGAAAGAGGCACCAGACAGGGATGTCCCCTATAACCCTTAATCTTCGACCAGGCACTAGAACCATTAGCTGTTAAGCTTAGGCGGATCCTCCCGGGAGTGTCAATTGGAGGCAGTGTCCACAAACTTGCATAGTACGTGGACAAGATGCTCTAATTTGTCAATGACACTCAGACCCATGTACCTGTAATTCTAGACAATCTGGAGCTATTTCGTAAATTTTCAGGTTATAAAATCAACTAAACAAAATCAGAAATACTAAGGTTTCACCGGCATATCCCTAATGCTATGTTCTACCCCTTTGTGGAAGTATTCGACTCTCTCTCATACCTAGGAATTGGCCTACACAAAAACCCTCATAAGTTATATGAGTTAAACATTACAAGACAATCCAAATCACTACATACTCAGTTGTCCAATTGGAAAAATCTCCCCCTGACCCTCACAGGCCACATAAACCTGCTCAAAATGACTCTACTTCTCTACCCATTGCTTATGCTGCCATTGTTAATATCTAAAAAAGATTTAAGAGACCTAGAGAAAGCTATTGGACAATTTTTATGGCAAGGGAAAAAATCCAGAATAACCACAGGTAAAACTCTACCTCTCCTATGCTGATGGAGGTTTGTACCTACCAAATATAAATCTATAACTGGGCCACCTTGTTAAGACTATACAATGTCTTATCTGCCATACTTTCCTAGAAGTGAATTACCTCCACAGGTTAAAAACAACATCTCTCAGACTCACAACCTATTAAAATTTCCCAAATCCTCACCCAAATTCATTCCCCTTAAAGGTAATAAAGATTTCCCTGCAGGAGACGATCATGCCCCTTTCCATATCTGGTGGGAGAGGAGATTGTGGAAGGTGGGAGATGTACTGGATCCTTTGTTGCACACCATCAGGTCATTCCAAGACCTGAAAGATAAATATAACCTCCCCAATAAACACTTATACGCATATTTGCAACTTCACCATTATATAAGAAAATTAGAAATAAATCACTCAAACTTCTGGAACAATGCTCCATTTACCATATCACGCATGGCTTTTGACCTGGGTTGTTTTTCATTATCAGATTTTTATTAAGAACTTCTTAGAGCACACACTACCGAAAGTACACTTAGACACAAACAGTGACATCACAGTTCAAGACTTAAAAAACAGCCTTACAAAAGCTAAGAAGGTATCACTCTCACTAACACTGAGAGAAGCACAGGTCAGACAGATTAACCCGGGATTATATCACACCTTGCAGACGAATAAAATGGAACCAAACCTCCATAAACCAGTGTATTAAATGTCAATACTATAACCCCTCCCTGACTCATTATTTCTTTGAGTGCGCATTGTTTAAATACTTTTGGGGTCGTCTACAGTACTGGCTTAGAATAACCTTGAAGGTGGAGATTCAATATGATATCACCAACATTTATTTTTTTAATTGGACCAATATCAAGAACAAGCTTCAACCCTTACTAACACACTTTACCATAATTGATAGACAATGTATCCTAATCTGATGGTGTTCCAAAGCCCCTCCAACTTTGACACATTTAAGTTTACTTTACAGACATGTGTTTGTCGAACAACATGATGTTATGTTAGACACCAAACACAGACTACAAACTTTCCTAAAAAAAAGGAAACCCTTCCTAGAAACCCTCTCCCCTGAAAAACAGTGACAGATACTTAAACCCTTTACACACCATGAAGTAATGTTGTCAGATGCTCTTCGAGGAGAATAGATGGTGCTGTACGCGAACCCTGACTCCCTTAACATGAATCCCAACCCAGAAGAAATAGTTATTGAATCCCTTTTTTGAGCCACATCTACAAGACTTTTCTCACCTATGATGCATAGTTATTCAACTAATGTCTATATTGATGTTGTGGATTTGTTCAAGGTTTAATTTGTATATTTTGTTTATATTGTTTATAAAAAGTTAAAATTTGAGAACCTTTACAGGTATTCCACAATAATATAATCCTCCATTGATTATTCTTCATATGGTCCTTTAGTAATATGTTTACTTTATACCAACAATAGAATGTATTTGCTATATCAAGACCATCTGTTAATTGCACTCAAAATGTAACTGTCAATTTTATCCTTTTTTTTCTTGTCCAATTGTGGTGCCTGTATTGTGAATTTTTGTTTCCTCAATAAAAAAAGAATAAAAAAATCCTAAGACTACGAAAAAAACACAAAAAAAGCTAACATTACAAAATAAACCAAAGTTTAAAATTACAAAACAATAAAAAAATCTAAGATTACAAAAAATAATAAACAAAATTATCCAAAATAAAAAAATTGAAACTAATCTAATACCCCTATAAAAACAAAAAAGCCACTCCAAAATAAAAAAAATCCCTAATCTAACAATAAACTACCAATAGCCCTTAAAAGGGCCATTTGTAGGGCATTCCAGCGCTATGGAATTTGGCGGTGCTATACAAATAAATTATAATAATTGCACTAAAGAAATCAGCTCTTTTTTGAAAAAAATAAATAAATTACAGTTACCCCTAACAATACAACCCCCCACTCACCCAAACCCCGATAATAAAAATATCACACAGCTTAGGGTACTCTGCAGATAGGAGATCTGGCTGCCCACTACATTCACTGCAAGACTTAGACCACTCCGGTTACCCTCACTTGGTAGTCCTTGTAAATGGTGCCTGCTCCGGCCTCCACTTGTTTCCCGGACTAACGTGCTGAGAGCTGATGTGGTTCTTCACTTGCCAGTAGTGTTAGCACAATCGCCTGCTTAGTCCTCCATAATTCATACTTGGTAGCAATAGCGTTTTACCCCTCCCCCTCAAGGGCTGGAATAAAGGCTTTGTCAGTTTTATTTATAGTTTAAAATTAGTTTTTTTATTGAACTGGTAAGTTTTTATTTATTTGAAGATAGATATATTGTAACTTTAATTTAAAGTTAGTGGGAGTTAGGTTTAGGGGTTAATAGGTTTAGTTGAGTATTTGTGATGTGGGTGTTTGGCGGTTTAGGGGTTAATAGATTTAGGCTAGTATTTGCTATGCGGGCGGGCAGCGGATTAGTGCTTAATATTTTTATTTAGGTGTTAGTGATGTGGGGGTTTGTGGTTTACGGGTTAATAGGTTCATTTAATTTTTTGGCAATGTGGGGGGCAGTGGATTAGGGCTTAATACTTTAATTTAGTGTTGGCAATGTGGGTGGGCGGCAGATTAGGGGTTAATAGGTTTATTATAGTATTTGTGATGTGGGGGGGCAGTTTAAGTTTTAGTAGGTAGTCTATGGGTGTTAGTGTACTTTGTAACATTTTTGTTTCAGAAAATCCATAACTACTGGCCTTTGATAGTGGAATGGATCGTGGCGGTATAAGCTATAACGCTAGCGGAATAGCTGTACTGCACAACCTGTAATAGGGGTGACCTGGAAAATTCTCACTCAAAAGCCATTTTTTGAGTACAAAATGGATCGTTGCGGTATAGACTAAAACGCTAGCGGTATAGCCATACGGCCGCAACTTGCAATATGGGTAGGCAGAATATTCCACTTGCAAAGGCCACATTTTCAGCAGTATAGCCATACCGCACAACTTGTAATCTAGGTCTATTGCTGTTTTAGCTGCTTACTCACATGTGCTGTACATACCCTTAGCCCCAGACTTCAATATCTAAGCTGGCACAGTGTTTGAATGAGCAATCATGGGGCTGCTTAGCATTTGTGCATATGGTGCTGAAACAGTAACTACAGTGAATCATGTCTGCTTGACCTTTAATAAATCTACTCCTAAATGTTTAACAACCACCACAAAGGACTGCTTGTCCTGAGAGGAAACTGCCATTGACCCAGTCAGCAGTAGTTGTTGTAAAGCCTGATAGTGCACCTACCACTGTTCATTGGGTTCAGTTGCAATTTCCCCTCAACACCAGCAGTTCCCTGTGGCTCTTGAGCAGTACTTTGACTGGGGGTTAAACATGCAGACTTGCATCATTGCTAATATTAGATCATGTACTTTTGTCACTAGAATAGCCATTTCAGTTAAGTTTGCTACTACGCACAAGCCTAGCAGAGGCATATGTCGTTTTTGTGCTGTTCTAGACAATGTAAAGTCTGCTACCTCCCCATCTCCAGTGCAAATTGCACTTTGTTCACTACTCAGCATAGAACAACAACTGCTTCATCCCAAAAAATTTTTTTTTTTTTGCTTTTTTTTTTGCACTTTAGTTTCCATTTTTGCTTTAAAAATAAGAAGAAAATATTTTATTTTTTTCAGTTAAGTTTTCACTACATAGAAGCCAAAAAGAGGCATATGTAGTTTTTGTAGTAACTATTATGAAGTTTAGTTAGAACCCTAACTATCCAAATGTTGTTTAGCCAACCTTAACTCTAGTCTGAACTTTTAAATTCTATTTTTTTTTTTAAAGCTTAGCTATTTAAAAATAACTTTTTTTTGAGTGCAGCTTATAGATTTGCTCATAACATGTTGCATGTATCATAATCAAAAATATAATGTATCTACACAACAACACAGTTATTACAATGAAATACCTTTGTCTAAAGCCTTTATAACAAAAGAAAATGAAAAATATAATAATAGCTAAAGCTTTGCATATCAGTCTTAAGGCAGCAGAAACCCAAAAGAATAAAAACATGGTTCTAAAATATTATTTTAATTGTTGCTAATGGTTTCTAAAACCACATTTCATTATTGTATGCGTCTCTTTATTGTAACAACTAATCCTCAAATGCAACAATTTCCTCTTTCATTTAAGATAAGCCTTCAAACATACAATGACAAGAATGCATTTGTAATCATTTTAAGCTGGAAACATATTTTGAATGTGGATATACGTTTGTCTTTTCTCTACAAAATATAGATTCTTTTAAAAAAAAAAAAACACATTAACATGTAAATGCCATTTTAACAGAATGAATAATTATTTTTTTCAGAAACAACATTTTTTTAAGAAGCTTTTGGCAGATAAGCATTCCTTTTATTGTCTGCTTTTTTAATAGAGCCACTGCTATTTGGAAAAAATAGTTTTGTAGAGGAAAGTGATTTGTGAATTGTAATGTTTGAAAGGTTAGGAGAATTGCTTTATGCTATCCAAAAACATTTATATACCAACAAAAGACAAATAAATCCAGGTGGTATTTTACAATGTAATACAGTTTCTATCAAAGCAGACATTATTATAACTTAGAATAGCACACACAAAAAACAAACACTTTGGCAAAAGCAACCTGCGCACTATCATAAAGAAGCATAGAATAGTAGGTCCAAGTCTAATGTTAGTTTGCCATTGCTGCCAGCAAATGTATAAACATATTATTAAAGGCAAACTATTATCATTAAGGCCTTTATTCATTGTTGCTCACAAATGCAACAAAATTCAGATTTTTTTTTAGTTTTATTCAGCCATAACATAGGTTTGCAACATTCCAAATTGCTACAGATGTAGTAATGACAAACAGCATTTGCCAGTCACCAAAACAGTTCTCAAATCTGTAGAATGGTGAGTTTCCTAATGAAATTCAGAAATGGGAAATGATGACTTAAAAGCCATTCATGATACTATTGGACCTTCACAACATTGTTAGTTGCAAGAAGATGCAAATTTACTGTTTATTCAGTACATTACAAATGAATTTATGGTAGATTTTTATTTTTATTACAGAACAATTTTTATGATAAATAATAGGTACTATTATGGCACAGTCTCTACCAATATAGCTACAGTAAGTCCTGCAAACTCTAAAAGACTCAGACATATTCATCAATAGAAACACATGGATTTAAAAATATTAGAACATTTTTGAGTAAGTTAAGCCTGATAAAATAGTGTTTTTACATTTAGTTTGGGATAACACTTGTAAGAACCCCCATAAAAACTAAGCTTCTCATAGGATTTCAGCAGACCTTAATGGAAGCAAAATATATGCAGCCAGTGCAAAAGGAAAATATGGCAGCTAATTGATGTAGTGTTTATGATGACTAACTAATAAGGTTTATTGCAGATTTGTTTTTTACTTGATTAACAATAACAATTCAATTCAAATGATAAATTTGCTTATTTTTATAATTAACATTTTTAAAACTTCTTAACACATAAACCTAAATTACAAGTGGTGCGCAAAAATGCTAGTGCTATGGTGAGTTAACTTGAACACAATTTATAAGGCTTCAATTAATGCACTGATTTTACAAGTCCAAAGTTATTTTTTCATTGCTTGAGGGATAGTGTAATGTGCATTAACATCTGCATGTCAGATTTTGTGGGTGCGTTAAACCCCTTCTATATTAGACTTCTATGGGATCGAGCAGTAAAATTCCTGAAACGCTAAGCCAATGGAGAAAAACATTTGCCCAAGAAGTGGAGTTCTTTAGTTCTGTGCTATATTATTTCAATGAAACTTTAGCATAAATAAGACTTCACACATACATGCATACACATATATACAGACACACATACATACATACATACATACATACACACATGCACAAACATATACATACATTCACATACACACACACGCATACATACATATAGTTATATACACACATATACATGCACTTATATACACACACACATACATACATACATACATACATACACATATATACACACACATACATACAGGCATATACATATATACACACATATACATACACACACACACACACATATACATACATACATACATACATACATACATACACATATATACACACACATACATACAGGCATATACATATATACACACATATACACATATACATACACACACACACATATACATACATACATACATACACATATATACACACACACATACATGCATACACATACACACACACACACATACATGCATACATAGATACACACACACATATACATACATACACTTATATACACACACACATATATACATACACTTATATATACACACATACATGCATACACATATATACATACACATATACACACACATACATACACATACTGTATATACACACACATACAACCATGCATAAACATATATACACACATATACACATATACACACACACACATACATGCATACATATATACACACACACATACATACACATATACATACATACACTTATATACACACACACACACATATATATATACACTTATATATACACACATACATGCATACACATATATATACACACATATACACACACATACATACATATATATACACACACACAAATACATGCATACAAATATACACACAGAGAGACATACATGCATAAATTCACATATATACACACACATTCATACATGCATACACATATATACACACACATATACACACACACACACATACATACTCTTATACACACACACACATATACATACATAAACATATATACACACACATACATGCATACACTTATACACACACACACATACATGCATACTCATATATACACACACACACTTACATACATACGTGCATACATACATACATGCACATATATACACACACATATACATACATACACTTATATATACACACACACATACACGCACACATATACATAAATAAACTTATATACACACACACATACATGCAGACACATATATACACACACATATACACACACATACATACACATATATACACACACATACATGCATACACATATACACACACATACATGCATACATACACATATATACACACACATACAGGGAGTGCAGAATTATTAGGCAAGTTGTATTTTTGAGGATTAATTTTATTATTGAACAACAACCATGTTCTCAATGAACCCAAAAAAACTCATTAATATCAAAGCTGAATAGTTTTGGAAGTAGATTTTAGTTTGTTTTTAGTTATAGCTATTTTAGGGGGATATCTGTGCGTGCAGATGACTATTACTGTGCATAATTATTAGGCAACTTAACAAAAAACAAATATATACCCATTTCAATTATTTATTTTTACCAGTGAAACCAATATAACATCTCAACATTCACAAATATACATTTCTGACATTCAAAAACAAAACAAAAACAAATCAGTGACCAATATAGCCACCTTTCTTTGAAGGACACTCAAAAGCCTGCCATCCATGGATTCTGTCAGTGTTTTGATCTGTTCACCATCAACATTGCGTGCAGCAGCAACCACAGCCTCCCAGACACTTTTCAGAGAGGTGTACTGTTTTCCCTCCTTGTAAATCTCACATTTGATGATGGACCACAGGTTCTCAATGGGGTTCAGATCAGGTGAACAAGGAGGCCATGTCATTAGATTTTCTTCTTTTATACCCTTTCTTGCCAGCCACGCTGTGGAGTACTTGGACGCGTGTGATGGAGCATTGTCCTGCATGAAAATCATGTTTTTCTTGAAGGATGCAGACTCCTTCCTGTACCACTGCTTGAAGAAGGTGTCTTCCAGAAACTGGCAGTAGGACTGGGAGTTGAGCTTGACTCCATCCTCAACCCGAAAAGGCCCCACAAGCTCATCTTTGATGATACCAGCCCAAACCAGTACTCCACCTCCACCTTGCTGGCGTCTGAGTCGGACTGGAGCTCTCTGCCCTTTACCAATCCAGCCACGGGCCCATCCATCTGGCCCATCAAGACTCACTCTCATTTCATCAGTCCATAAAACCTTAGAAAAATCAGTCTTGAGATATTTCTTGGCCCAGTCTTGACGTTTCAGCTTGTGTGTCTTGTTCAGTGGTGGTCGTCTTTCAGCCTTTCTTACCTTGGCCATGTCTCTGAGTATTGCACACCTTGTACTTTTGGGCACTCCAGTAATGTTGCAGCTCTGAAATATGGCCAAACTGGTGGCAAGTGGCATCTTGGCAGCTGCACGCTTAACTTTTCTCAGTTCATGGGCAGTTATTTTGCGCCTTGGTTTTTCCACACGCTTCTTGCAACCCTGTTGACTATTTTGAATGAAACGCTTGATTGTTCGATGATCACGCTTCAGAAGCTTTGCAATTTTAAGAGTGCTGCATCCCTCTGCAAGATATCTCACTATTTTTGACTTTTCTGAGCCTGTCAAGTCCTTCTTTTGACCCATTTTGCCAAAGGAAAGGAAGTTGCCTAATAATTATGCACACCTGATATAGGGTGTTGATGTCATTAGACCACACCCCTTCTCTTTACAGAGATGCACATCACCTAATATGCTTAATTGGTAGTAGGCTTTCGAGCCTATATAGCTTGGAGTAAGACAACATGCATAAAGAGGATGATGTGGTCAAAATACTCATTTGCCTAATAATTCTGCACTCCCTGTACATACATACATACATACATACATACATACATACATACATACACATACACACACACACATTCAGCTTTGACCCCTTTTTAGTCCCGCCCCTTGCCATACAACATATTCCTTACATTTACAAAACCTTTTTTTCTTCCATTTATAAGCCTTTGTTTCCTAAGTGTTAAGTTTAAATCTATTACTTCAATCCTTTATTCCCATATCATTGTCATTTGTTATGTAATACAAACTAACAATTCATACACATTTTACTTTAGGTCTAAAAAAACACTACATTTTGGAGAATCATTTTGGATTGCGCTCAAGTACAACACTTAGCTCCACAAATTGTATAACGAGTCAATGATTGTACTAAAATCCATTATATGTATAGGGCACAGTAAAAAGTTTTGAAAACATTAAGATCTTTTGGGTAACATTTTTCTCGTCCACTTGTAATGCAAGATTGTGAGTTATTCTTTGCCTGAGGCGGATCTTAAGATAACGCACCCTGTGCTATCGATTGTGTACCACTGTGATGATCATATTTTAGTCATGCACACATTTCATAGTTTCAAAATATATTTTGAAAAAAACTTTTTATGATTACATTTTCATTATTCTCAAAGAAGATGCAATTTTTAAATGAACTTTTATTATCAAAATTACTTTGGTCTCTTGGTAGTCTTTGATGGAAAGCATACCTAGATAGTCTTAAGAACAGCAATACAGTACTGAGATCTAGCTAGGGATTGGTGGTAACATACAGGGAGTGCAGAATTATTAGGCAAATTAGTATTTTGACCACATCATCCTCTTTATGCATGTTGTCTTACTCCAAGCCGTATAGGCTCGAAAGCCTACTACCAATTAAGCATATTAGGTGATGTGCATCTCTGTAATGAGAAGGGGTGTGGTCTAATGACATCAACACCCTATATCAGGTGTGCATAATTATTAGGCAACTTCCTTTCCTTTGGCAAAATGGGTCAAAAGAAGGACTTGACAGGCTCAGAAAAGTAAAAAATAGTGAGATATTTTGCAGAGGGATGCAGCACTCTTAAAATTGCAAAGCTTCTGAAGCGTGATCATCAAACAATCAAGCGTTTCATTCAAAATAGTCAACAGGGTCGCAAGAAGCGTGTGGAAAAACCAAGGCGCAAAATAACTGCCCATGAACTGAGAAAAGTCAAGCGTGCAGCTGCCAAGATGCCACTTGCCACCAGTTTGGCCATATTTCAGAGCTGCAACATCACTGGAGTGCCCAAAAGCACAAGGTGTGCAATACTCAGAGACATGGCCAAGGTAAGAAAGGCTGAAAGACGACCACCACTGAACAAGACACACAAGCTGAAACGTCAAGACTGGGCCAAGAAATATCTCAAGACTGATTTTTTTAAGGTTTTATGGACTGATGAAATGAGTGTGAGTCTTGATGGGCCAGATGGATGGGCCCGTGGCTGGATTGGTAAAGGGCAGAGAGCTCCAGTCTGACTCAGACGCCAGCAAGGTGGAGGTGGAGTACTGGTTTGGGCTGGTATCATCAAAGATGAGCTTGTGGGACCTTTTCGGGTTGAGGATGGAGTCAAGCTCAACTCCCAGTCCTACTGCCAGTTTCTGGAAGACACCTTCTTCAAGCAGTGGTACAGGAAGAAGTCTGCATCCGTCAAGAAAAACATGATTTTCATGCAGGACAATGCTCCATCACACGCGTCCAAGTACTCCACAGCGTGGCTGGCAAGAAAGGGTATAAAAGAAGAAAATCTAATGACATGGCCTCCTTGTTCACCTGATCTGAACCCCATTGAGAACCTGTGGTCCATCATCAAATGTGAGATTTACAAGGAGGGAAAACAGTACACCTCTCTGAACAGTGTCTGGGAGGCTGTGGTTGCTGCTGCACGCAATGTCAGTGGCGTAGCGTGGGGGGGGCCACAGGGGCGGTTGCCCCGGGCGCAAAATTCTGGGGGGCGCAAAATGCTTGGCTCCCAGCCTCCCCAGTCCCCACCATCTCAAGACAGTAGACAGTCACAGTCCCACTCCCAGCGGCGCTACAGGGAGGCTAAAAAATCTGACAGGCGCCTGCGCCCAGCCGTTCTGTCTCTCAAGTGAACTGTCTACTACTCTGAAGTCAAGACGTGCTGTGTAATGATTTAATTATCATAATTTTATGAGTGTAATCCTATTCGACCATTACCTGCTGCTAGACTAGTGTTTATGCCACTAGTTAGCACGGTCCACTCCCACTCCCAGCGCACATGTCAGGAGGGAGGAAGAAGTAAGAGCAGCAGAGCCAGAGTGGAGTCAGACTGACTAGTACGCCGCGCCCGCAATGATAAGGTAAGTAGTGTCAACAGAAATTACCAAACTCATCACCGGGACCGTATCAGAACCAGACCACCAGTGCCACTGCCAGCCAGAATTATAATTAAATTATTATAGCCCCTGTTTTTGCCTGGGCCCTGGGGAATAGGGATTGGAAATGGCAACGCACGCAAAATGCAGCTTAGCCTCTACCGTTACCCAGGTGACGTCGCAGGGCCAGCCAGCCAAGTTCCAAAGGACCCAGAGTCACTCTGAGCCAGCCAGCCAAATTCCAACTTCCAAAGGACCCAGAGTCTGAGCCAGCCAGCATGCCAGAGTGTGAGAGTGATCTATGCTGCTTTAAAGTGAAAGCTGGTTATTTTATTTCAAATTCATTTTTAACCTGGGTAAAATAAAACATACAAGATGTAAATGATCTACATCTTGTATGTTTTACCCAGGTTAAAAATGAATTAAAAAAAAATAATAACTGGCTTTCACTTTAAAGCAGCATAGATCACTCTCACACTCTGGCATGCTGGCTCAGATGTATTTAAAAATTAAATCCCATGTTTAAATATTAAACCATAAAAAATTTAATTGTTAAGTTATATAATGTACTTACTTAATGTATATAATAAAGTAATGGTTGCCTGCAACCATATTGAATCCTAATTTTTAAGGATGAATGTAGAGTTTAGAATTCTATATATATATATAGTATATATTTTTGTTGTTAAAATAAAGCTTTGTTTGTTTTAAAACAAAAACCTGTCTCCTAAGTTGTTGAGCTGTCTCCTATATTCAAAGCAAATTTGCCAATCCCTACTGTACTGGTGGAAGAGACTCAGTCAGTGCTAATGGATTAGGGGGGCGCAATTCTTGCCTTGCCCTGGGCGCTGAGAAGCCACGCTACGCCACTGCGCAATGTTGATGGTTAACAGATCAAAACACTTACAGAATCCATGGATGGCAGGCTTTTGAGTGTCCTTGCAAAGAAAGGTGGCTATATTGGTCACTGATTTGTTTTTGTTTTGTTTTTGAATGTCAGAAATGTATATTTGTGAATGTTGAGATGTTATATTGGTTTCACTGGTAAAAATAAATAATTGAAATGGGTATATATTTGTTTTTTGTTAAGTTGCATAATAATTATGCACAGTAATAGTCACCTGCACACACAGATATCCCCCTAAAATAGCTATAACTAAAAATAAACTAAAAACTACTTCCAAAACTATTCAGCTTTGATATTAATGAGTTTTTTGGGTTCATTGAGAACATGGTTGTTGTTCAATAATAAAATTAATCCTCAAAAATACAACTTGCCTAATAATTCTGCACTCCCTGTACAAATGCCTCCTTCTTATTGATTCACTGTATATGTTAAACTATGTCCCAGTAGTGCATTGCTGCTTTTTTAAAGGGACAGTAAATACTTTGAGATTTTGAAACAAAATGATTAATTATGTGTAGTTAAAAAAAAAAAACATTGGAATATAATTGTATTATTGTTTTACTGTTTATGTTGCCCCTTTTTCATGTACTTTGAGTCTGAAAATTAAGTTGTCAAATTCTGACATCAGGAAGAGCTCAAATTGCTATATGCAACAAGCCAAAATAGTTTCTGACCATATTAAATTATTTTGGTTATCAATGTAAAGTATATGGTGGGTTTTGATAGTGGAGACTTAGACAAAAATAGGAACAGTGGTAAAATATAGATTTTCTGATGTATTTGAATTCATTTTTTAGGCAAGTTTGTATTAATGGGCAGGTTTTCATAATGGATAATCTTCCGTTATTTTACTAGAATATGCTACCCTAAAATGTAGAATCCCATTATTACAGTAAAGTCTTATGTATTACACATATATTAAAAATAGTTATAATAATAACTTTACTAGTCCAACTACATATAAATACAGAGTAATATTTTAATATTTCTAGGTCTCTTTGTAAAGCCTCTTCTTTCCAGTGTAATTTGATGGAAGAGCGTGGATCCTTAGGAGCAAATACTTTTCTACTTGTCTACACAATGTAGAAATATTTAAAATTAGTTCCTAGATCTAGTTGATGCAAAAAAGGACAATTTCCCCCCTTATTCAGTGGTATTCACATTTTCTGATGATGTTTATGTTTTCTTTATATAGGGATTGTTATTATGCTGATTCCATATTGAATACATTATTTACATAAAGACTCATATCCCATTGTGAATTTCTTTCTTGAACTCTTTGTGGTTGAAGGCAATAGTCAATTTAATATGACAGTTTGATGTGACTTGAATGGTACCTTAGTAAGAAGATTGAATAATTTATTTTTAATAATACAGTTTACTATCCCTGTTTATAGACTATTGAATGACTGTAATTGCTCAGTAGTTTAGGGATATTAATCTTTTTTCAAAATCAAGACTACAAAGAAGTCCCAAGAGTTTTATTTAAACAATACATTGGTAAAATGTATTTGGTGCACAGGAAGTGATTGAAGCTCAACTGAAGGGAATATATTGAATAAATGATCAATGTTTTTTCAAGGAGAGATGCAACTCTCTGCTTGGTAAGATGGGTTTGTGTAACTGAATACACTTACAAATGATTTACATGTTACAAATAATGACAATAAGCCTTATTTAAAACCTTCAGGGGTTTCAAATATATATGTAAACTAAAAAAAAATATGGGCCAGATTACAAGTGGAGCGCTAATTAAAGGGACAGTCAAGTAAAAAAAAAACTTCCATGATTTAAATAGGGAATGTAGTTTTAAACAACTCCCCAATTTACTTTTATTATCAATTTTGCTTTGTTCTCTTGGTATTCTTAGTTGAAAGCTAAACTTTGGAGGTTCATATGCTAATTGCATAGACTTTGAAGCCTCTAATCTGAATGCATTTTGACCACTAGAGGGTATTAGTTCATGTGTTTCATATAGATAACATTGAGCTCATGTACGTAAAGTGACCTAGGAGTGAGCACTGATTGGCTAAAATGCAAGTCTGTCAAAAGAACTGAAATAAAGGGGCAGTCAGCAGAAGCTTAGACACAAGGTAATTATAGAGGTAAAATGTGTATTATTATACTTTGTTGGTTATGCAAAACTGGGGAATGGGTAATAAAGGGATTATCTCTCTTTTTAAACAACAACAATTTTGGTGTTGACTGTCCCTTTAATGCTCCCACTCTGAGAGGCCACTCTCAAAGCTTAATTGCACTATAAGTTCAGCTTTCTGCACTCGTTGGGTTGAGCTCGTATTATGAGTTGATAGTAAACTGTTTTTGATCACGATCTAACCCGACGATTACAAAAAGCCAAAGTTAGAATATCACGCACGTTCAGGTATTCCCGCATAGAAGTCAAAGGAGCAAAAAAAGTGGAAAATAATCCTAACATCCTACTCAGGCGCAAACCTGATTGTATATTCTCATGTGCACTAACCCAACATGAAAATATAAATATTTCACATTCCAATGTTCTTCACATACAAGAATATTGTCTATTAATTCATAAATAAATATTTCTATATACAGTACTGTGCAAAAGTCTTAGGCCACCATTAGATTTGTTGTTTTAGCATTTGTATAATGACCATATATAATTATTTCTTAGTCTCTTTATTAGAATACAACCAGAAAATACAGGATATTTATATGCAGTATGAAAAATAGAAAAAAATCAGAAAAAACAGCTTCTATAGGCTAAAGTGGAAAGTATTTAGTGTGACCTCCCCTTATACTTGAGCAATAGTAGGAACCTGGCTCTCGTAAACCTAGATGGAATGGGACCCTAATTAATGTAATTTCCAACACCTGTATTTGTCTTACTATTTCATGTCAAAATGACTGCTGTGAAAAAGGTATATTACACTAGCTTTGTGCAAGACACGCTTGAGAATTACATACACGTGTTATAAGTTGAATTCATTGAAAGCTTGCTAACAAGACCGACTTTCAATCACATCATTCCATTCAAAATGCCAAAGATCACAGAATTTGACAGTCATAAAATCATATTTTGGCATCAGCAAGGCCACTCTCAAAGGGAAATCAGCAAACAAACCAGATACACAAGATGAAAGAACTTTTAGACTGGGGAAACAATTAGTGTGGAGGATTCATCTGGCATGAATCATTAGGAGTTATTCAATGCTTATCATCGCTTGTTATTTTACGGAAAGAGTAGGGTGTCTCTGGAATTTTGTGTTAGAGGGTTGTAAGGGCTGATATGGTCCTTAAACTGGGCAGGTTATATAGAATAGTGTATCTTTTTGGTCTTGTATAAGGGTCTATGAGGAAACCCCTTGGGGGTAGTTTGCCTCAGGTTTAGGGCCCCAGGACTGTTGCATTTAAGAAACACAAAAATGCACATAAACCATGTAATATGCATAATGGTTGTGATGTGTTGTAGGTCTATAATTTGTCTTTGTCTTGTCACACAAACCATCAGAGGATTATAATTTATAGTTATCAATTTGTGTGTCCTTTTGTGTCTGTTTTGAAACACTTAAACTTAATCCAATTTCATTAAGTAATTATCATATAGTTAATACTTGTATCCCTGAGATACAATTTAACATTTGATAAACGTGTACTACCTAAGGGACACCCCTTAAAGGGACAATAAACAGCTCTAGATTTTAATTTAAAATGTTTAGTTATGTACAATAAAACAACTTTGCAATGTACTTTCACTTTAATTTTACCTCCTTTTACTCCTTGTCATAATCATAATCCTATTATACACAACTGTCATATCCTATATGAAAGAACTTCACTTGTGTATAATGGCATTATGATTATGGAAATGTATTGTCACTCTATTCTGGGCTTGAAATCAGGAAGGTATATTCTTGTGTGGTGAATATTTGAACACTTTTTCTATGCAAAAAGGTGTTGACACTTGACAGTCACCAATTTAACAGTATATTGTCCATGTGAGTGTATAATTTCCTAATATGCTGGTGGTGGGTTAGCCTTGGGATATTCCATATATCAATATTCTGAGAGTACCTCAAGGGGTTAATCTATTATACTGATTGAGTTTTGTTATATTTTTGTTAACATTATTTAAAAAAAATAATAATAAATAACTGAAAGGAGTTACCGCATTGAGTGACACTAACCTTATTGACATCACTGGGTGGAGTTTGGTTATTGAAAAATGGTGGCAGCAAACAAGATGTTAATTTGTTCTAAATATGTTTTAGATTAAGCTAATTAAAATGTGTTTAACATTCCTGGTACATACCAATTTTACAAGTGTTAAGCCACATTTGATTTGTGCAGCTGTTTTCCTCCCGTTTATGTGTTCCCAGTGGTCTATGTTACCTGCTGGTGTGTTTTACGCTTTTTGCAAACAGCTCGCTTACATCTTTTTGTTATTTGTCTACTGAGAAAACTACCTTTTTTGAATACTGCTGTATTCCTTTAGAAAAACGATGTAAACAGCAGACAGTAGAATAAACTAACCTGCCATTTGTGGGTGGGAAATATTTTTGCATTTAAAAGATCTGTTTTTGTTCATTGAGCCCCCAACCATATTTAGCATTTCAAACCTACTATTATGCCACTGACAAAGAAGTAATCAAAATACTTTGAAACGCATACGTTTAATGTCGAGTGGGCTGTTATGCTACTAGAAACCGGTTGTCCATCTTTACAACTTCTTTGAGTCTGTTTTTAATTATCTTTTTTTTAAGCGTCTTATTAGCCTCTGATGTGCCGTTTTCTATACTATTCAGCATATAGTTGTATTTTACTAAGACCAGCTTCCTGTAACTTGAATCACGGTTTGGATATATTTTGCTTCTCACTTACCTCATTATGGATTGAGGTCTGAATGTGTAAGTGTATATTTATTATTTTATAATAAATTTGTATCTGGTTATACAGTATCACACTATGTGATTTGTGTTTCATCTGGGACACACCTCTTTGGATATCATCTACTAACAAGGAGAAAATTCATCTGAGCCGGACACTGGCGGTTGGCTGATGAAGGGTGGTGTCGCTTCCCTCTCCTTGAGCATTTGACTTACCTCATGAGATTGAGGAAATATTTGGTAAGCTTACAGCCATTTTTTGATTGGGATATATCTGCACTAGAATAAAAGGTGAAGGTGGACCCTATCACTAACTGCATCACTGGAACTATTATACAAGTTCACTCCTAATAGAGACTATATTCTCTGTGCACTTTTCCTTTTGTGATTTTCTGTTTATTTTATATATATATATATATATATATATATATATATATATATCTTGAAAACAGTTTATGGTATAATTTGAGCACAACAATATATTCTGTAGAATAAGTCTCAAGCCATATAGAAATGTACAGCAATATAAAATTCTAATAATAATAGCAAATCAATACCTTTTCTCTATCTCCATTTAAGATTGCATTGTACATTTTATTTCTTGGATTATTTTAGGGTCTTTGGAAAATAGCTTTTCTGTTACTTCGTCCATAACAAACAGTACATAGCTTTGTAATTAAATGTACAGACAACATGAATTGGCTTGTCAAGAAAGATTTATCAAGGACATTTAAAATGTACTAGTTGATTTGCTTTGCTAATTGTTTGCCTTCTGTTGTACTGTCTCTAAATACCAACCTTCATTCCATTCTTGTTAAGGTCAGTTTTATGGGTAAACATTTTAAACTCTATCTCAAATTAAAGAATACCTGCCTTTTATTCTAGCTATTTTTTTCTTCATCTGCACGGTAATAACAATACCCAATGTTAAAGGGATATTTGACCCAAATATTTTATTTTGTGGTTTAGCCAGAGCAATTTCAAAACAAAATAGAGGAGCACTATCACAGCAACGGATAGACAGATAAAAAAAAGCCTTTATTTCTTCAATTAAAATTCAGTTTCAAAGTGGATCCTCACAGCAACAGTGGGGATGGAAAGAGGAGCTGCCTCCTCAACTAACTGCTGCCAACGCGTTTCGGCTATCAAAGCCATAATAGTAACTAGAGCAAACCATTTTGAAAAGTTTCCAATTTACTTCTATTATCAAATTGTCTTTGTTCCAAAGATATTCTGTGTTGAATAGATACCTAGGTAGACATCTTGAGCACTACATGGCAGGAAATAGTTCAGCCCTCTTGTGCACTTGCAATTGGATAACATTCTTTCAAAAGGCTGCCATGTAGGGCACCAAAAAAGGGCCAGCTCCTAGGATTATGTCCCTGCTTTTCAACAAAAGATACCAAGAGAACAAATAAAAATTGATAACAGAAGTAAATTAGAAAATTGTTAAAAAATTGCATGCACGATCTGAGTCAAGAAAGAAAAATATAGGGTTTAATATATCTTTAAGGCTAAAGGACTGATTTTCAAAACCTCACTGGCATGGATAGAAATCACACAAAATCTTTTTTTAGACATTGTATTGTAATGTATGAGTCGCTGTTTCACATTAAGAACTCTATATAGAAACATAAACATTTCTCAAGATAAACTTTGTGTTTCTAATTTATTTTTAAGGCTCTCATCTTAACAAGACATCTTAGATCATCTCACCTGAGTGGCAAGGTTTTAAATATCAGGCCCTAATTCTGCTACACATCTGTGTCTAAGTGGCTTAATCAGATAACAGCTGCAAAACAATGCACTTTATACTAACCAGATTGGCTCCTCCAAATATCACAAACGCTGGGTGGAATTTGGCTATAGAAAACTAATTGCAGTAAAAAGGATGTTAATTTGTTTTAAAAATGTTAAGACTTGGCTGATATTCTATAGCAACACAACATAAATGTTTTGTAATTACAAGGTGTTTACTGTCCCTTTAAATTAGTCAGCACTGCAGACTGAATTTAAAGTGATGGTAAATTCATACCAACTGCTCAACATATTTTAAAAGTTTTTATCCTAACTAGCATATCGATATGATTTTTTAATATTAAAAACATCAGTTTACTGAATAACTTCAATTTTATTACGGTAACGTTACAGTTTTATATTCAGCCTCTCTCGAAAATTTTCTAAGCTACTGCTTTCATTGACATACGTTTTAGCCAATCATCAACTCACCATGCGCCCCATGTTAAAAAGTACCTACACGCTCCAGTGCTCTGAACTCACTAATTGCAATGCAATGCGCATGTGCAACTCTTTCGCTACTTGCACATTTTAAATAGAGAATCCTAGAGCTGGGGATTCTCTATTTCAAATTGGATAAAACGTATGTCAATCAAAGCAGTAGCTTCGAAAATTTTCGAGAGAGGCTGAATATAAAACTGTAACGTTACCGTAATAAAATTGAAATTATTCAGTAAACAGATGTTTTTAATATTAAAAAAGCATATCAATATGCTAGTTAGGATAAGAGCTTTTAAAATATGTTGAGCAGTTGGTATGAATTTACCATCACTTTACATTTTAGAAATTTTTTTTAGAATTTTTTTTCTCTAAGTATTTTATTAAGGGAAAAAAAAAGAAATGAATTGGCAACAAAGTTACAATATTTTCTATCAAAGTTTTAAAAGCAAGGACATTCCTTTCTTAAACTGGCCACATTCCCCCCTTGGGAGCTTGGCATCATCAATGCCATTATACATTAAATTATCACTAGTAAAAATGATATACACTATATACTGTACATATATATATATATTTATACACTGTTCTTCTACTGAGGTAGAAGAGATGAAAGGATGAGTAGGCCATGTGCAAAGGAGAGGGGAACTGAAATGCTGAACAAGGGCTGGTATGTGTGGGGCGGTGAGCTAAGAGGATAAACAGGACTGTGTGTAAATCTGGGGTAAGATAATAAGGAGGTGTTTGTGTGTAACAGACAGCAGGTGAGGAGGGCACTATGGGGCTGATTTATGAAAGTGCGGACGGACATGATCTGCTGTAACGATCATGTCCACCGCACATCGATAAATGCAGACAGCATACACTCTCAGCATTTATCATTGCACAAGCATTTCTGGTGAACTGCTTGTGCAATGCCGCCCCCTGCAGGTTTGCAACCAATCGTCTGCTAGCAGGGGGTGTCAATCAACGCGATCGGGCGGATTGCTGTCCGCCGCCTCAGAGGTGGCAGCTAGCTGACAACAAGGGATACCAAGAGAACAAAACACATTTGAAATTAGAAGTGAATTTAAAAGTGTCTTAAAATTACACGATCTATCTGAATCATGCAAGTTTAATTTTGACTTTCCTATCCCTTTAATGATGTCTTGAGAAGTTTCCAAAGGAGTGGAGAGTGGGGGCAATTTAATTAAGGAACTTCCTTTCTTTTAAACTTTTGATGGATAACTTAAACTCTGGCTTTAACATGTGTATATATATATATTTTTATATATATATATATATATATATATATATATATATATATACACACATAATTAGAAGTGCATTTGTTTTTGGAAGTTTAAAATAAAATAAAAAAATGGCAGACGAAATTGGACTCAAAATATACACAAACATAAAAGGTGCTGGTACATTTTTGTAATCTCTCTAAAGCAGGCAGGATCCAAAAATCAAGCTAATAAAGCTATATGTCTCTCAGTTAGGGTGCTAACGGCTAGCTATGAGAGTTGTGTATGTAAAGAAGAGAATGTTGGTTGGGCATGTGAACGTGCATGGGCAGTGAGTTAATTAATTAATGAGTTAACTCAATGTTGGTTGAGACAATACAATGGTGTTACTGACACTGCAAGAGTAAAACCACATTGCGCTATGTCAACCAATGACAAGTTGCAGTGGTGTGAAATTGTGTGAACATAGTAAAATGGTAGATAAAATGGTTTTAATGACAGTGCATGAGTATCACCATATTTTGCTAATTCAACAGACAATTATGTGTTTTATGGAAATGAGTGTGTATATGTATTTACATATGTAAATGTATGTATGTGACTGTGTATTGTGTTTTATTTGTTCTTTGTTTTAATCATTTGCAGAGAAGGCCCTGAGAAGTTTCTATTATTAATTTTACTTTATCTTGGTATCCTTTGTTGAAGGTGCAGCAAGTGCTTGGAAGGAGCTAGCTGAAAACACTGTTAAGCCAATGAGAAGAGGTATATATGTGCAACCACTAATTATTTGCTAGCTCCTTTCCTGCTTCTAAAACCTTAGCCTATTTATAGGTATGTATTTCAACAAAGGATACCAAGAAAAGGAAGTAAATTAGCTAAAATAAGTAAATTGGAAAGTTGTTTAAACATGCATGCTCTATCTAAATCATGAATGAAAAAAAAAGGGTTTCGTGTCACTTTAAGTTAAGACACTTTCAGTATGGTACACTAGTTACTGTACCTTTAATATTAGACGAGAGAGAACAGCACTCCTGTGATTGAACAAAAGCTAGAATAACTTCCATGCCTGTTCATTTTTATTGCAACTCAGGGTGCGCATTCTTTTAGAAGTTACTGTACCTTTAAGTCAACTTTTTTTCTTTTTTTTTTTACTTTTAATTAAAAACAATGGATATAATTGAACATAGATATGTCACAGTCCTCCACCTGGGACACAGTATTAGTATACAAAATAAAGCATATTGTCTATACAATCACAAAAATAACAGTTATGTGTAAATTCTATTCATGTCACATCTATATTAAATTCCGATTTCCATATCGATGCAAAGAAAATAAATAAATAGACAAATAAATATAGAGGTGAATGTAAATTAAAGTCCATATACCACCATTGTTGTTGTTTTTTTCTTGTATACAGAACAAAAAAAAAAAAGAACAACAAACACGAGAGAAAAAAAAACTTTTTAGTTTTAACAAAAATGCAATACACAAAAATTAAAAAAAATTAAATGTATACATAAAAGAATAAGTTTAAGAATTACATAGAATGACAAAATTAAAGCTAATACAGCTTATTACAGCTTCATATTAAAGCAAAGTTGTAATCCTTGTTGAGTCTTTTGGGCTATATGCTATCTAATTTATTTATCCACATCACTTATTTTTGTTTTAGGATTTTTATCCAATCTGCTCCTATTTTCTCCTATGGGAACATGTTCTAATTTTGAAGCTTAATTGACTAACTTCATTCTTTATTTCTTTAAAATGTGCCTATACAGGCAAATCCAGAACACCTTTTCTTATAGATTATTTATGTTTTGTTAATCTTTCTTTAATTTTTTGACTAGTTTAGTCTTTGTATATTAGGCCACAAGGGCATTTTTAAAGTTAAAGTACAAAAGCTGTCTGGCAGAAAAATATCCATTCAGCCTAAATTTTTAATTGTATAGGGTTGGGTGACAGTACCTCCCTTTAGAACACTGTTACAGTGCAAACAATTAAAACAAGAAAAGATTCCCTATTCCTGAATTAACCAGTTGATTGTCTCTTTAGGCCCAATATCTGAATGAACAAATGTATCATATAAAATCCTTGGTTGTTTATATGCTGCTATTGTTCTGGTTAAAAACTCTTCAATATTTATAGTTTCTTAATAAAGGTATACCTTTTTTATTATTTATTTTCTATAAATTTTTGATTGACACCCCCTGCTAGCAATGATAAATGCAGACAGCGTATGCTGTCGACATTTATTGATGTGCAGCGGACATGATACTCTACATTGTATCATGTCCACTCGCACTATGAAAAATCTACCCCATTATCTTCACTAACTATCGTTTTTACCCA